>NC_079137.1:44976209-45184661 GCF_945859705.1 Episyrphus balteatus
TTGTTTTTAGAGAATTTTGAATTTTGCAAGTTTTGGGGTGTTTAGACGCTCGGTTAACGAGATATGACGATTTAAACATTTTGCAATGTTATTTTCTTCAAACGTGAATTTTTCAACTCCAATTGAATTGTATTCGAAGGATATCGACTCACAGAGCACAAAAATGTATTTTCTATAAGTTTTGGACTTGTAGTTTTGTTTTTAGAGAATTTTGAATTTTGCAAGTTTTGGGGTGTTTAGACGCTCGGTTAACGAGATATGACGATTTAAACATTTTGCAATGTTATTTTCTTCAAACGTAAATTTTTCAACTCCAATTGATTTGTATTCGAAGGATATCGACTCACAGAGCACAAAAATGTATTTTCTATAAGTTTTTTACTTGTAGTTTTGTTTTTAGAGAATTTTGAATTTTGCAAGTTTTGGGGTGTTTAGACGCTCGGTTAACGAGATATGACGATAAACATTTTGCAATGTTATTTTCTTCAAACGTGAATTTTTCAACTCCATTTGAATTGTATTCGAAGGATATCGACTCACAGAGCACAAAAATGTATTTTCTATAAGTTTTGGACTTGTAGTTTTGTTTTTAGAGAATTTTGAATTTTGCAAGTTTTGGGGTGTTTAGACGCTCGGTTAACGAGATATGACGATAAACATTTTGCAATGTTATTTTCTTCAAACGTGAATTTTTCAACTCCAATTGAATTGTATGCGAAGGATATCGACTCACAGAGCACAAAAATGTATTTTCTATAAGTTTTGGACTTGTAGTTTTGTTTTTAGAGAATTTTGAATTTTGCAAGTTTTGGGGTGTTTAGACGCTCGGTTAACGAGATATGACGATAAACATTTTGCAATGTTATTTTCTTCAAACGTGAATTTTTCAACTCCAATTGAATTGTATGCGAAGGATATCGACTCACAGAGCACAAAAATGTATTTTCTATAAGTTTTGGACTTGTAGTTTTGTTTTTAGAGAATTTTGAATTTTGCAAGTTTTGGGGTGTTTAGACGCTCGGTTAACGAGATATGACGATAAACATTTTGCAATGTTATTTTCTTCAAACGTGAATTTTTCAACTCCAATTGAATTGTATGCGAAGGATATCGACTCACAGAGCACAAAAATGTATTTTCTATAAGTTTTGGACTTGTAGTTTTGTTTTTAGAGAATTTTGAATTTTGCAAGTTTTGGGGTGTTTAGACGCTCGGTTAACGAGATATGACGATTTAAACATTTTGCAATGTTATTTTCTTCAAACGTGAATTTTTCAACTCCAATTGAATTGTATGCGAAGGATATCGACTCACAGAGCACAAAAATGTATTTTCTATAAGTTTTGGACTTGTAGTTTTGTTTTTAGAGAATTTTGAATTTTGCAAGTTTTGGGGTGTTTAGACGCTCGGTTAACGAGATATGACGATTTAAACATTTTGCAATGTTATTTTCTTCAAACGTGAATTTTTCAACTCCAATTGAATTGTATTCGAAGGATATCGACTCACAGAGCACAAGAATGTATTTTCTATAAGTTTTGGACTTGTAGTTTTGTTTTTAGAGAATTTTGAATTTTGCAAGTTTTGGGGTGTTTAGACGCTCGGTTAACGAGATATGACGATTTAAACATTTTGCAATGTTATTTTCTTCAAACGTGAATTTTTCAACTCTAATTGAATTGTATGCGAAGGATATCGACTCACAGAGCACAAAAATGTATTTTCTATAAGTTTTGGACTTGTAGTTTTGTTTTTAGAGAATTTTGAATTTTGCAAGTTTTGGGGTGTTTAGACGCTCGGTTAACGAGATATGACGATTTAAACATTTTGCAATGTTATTTTCTTCAAACGTGAATTTTTCAACTCCAATTGATTTGTATTCGAAGGATATCGACTCACAGAGCACAAAAATGTATTTTCTATAAGTTTTTTACTTGTAGTTTTGTTTTTAGAGAATTTTGAATTTTGCAAGTTTTGGGGTGTTTAGACGCTCGGTTAACGAGATATGACGATTTAAACATTTTGCAATGTTATTTTCTTCAAACGTGAATTTTTCAACTCCAATTGAATTGTATTCGAAGGATATCGACTCACAGAGCACAAAAATGTGTTTTCTATAAGTTTTGGACTTGTAGTTTTGTTTTTACAGAATTTTGAATTTTGCAAGTTTTGGGGTGTTTAGACGCTCGGTTAACGAGATATGACGATAAACATTTTGCAATGTTATTTTCTTCAAACGTGAATTTTTCAACTCCATTTGAATTGTATTCGAAGGATATCGACTCACAGAGCACAAAAATGTATTTTCTATAAGTTTTGGACTTGTAGTTTTGTTCTTAGAGAATTTTGAATTTTGCAAGTTTTGTGGTGTTTAGACGCTCGGTTAACGAGATATGACGATTTAAACATTTTGCAATGTTATTTTCTTCAAACGTCAATTTTTCAACTCCAATTGAATTGTATGCGAAGGATATCGACTCACAGAGCACAAAAATGTATTTTCTATAAGTTTTGGACTTGTAGTTTTGTTTTTAGAGAATTTTGAATTTTGCAAGTTTTGGGGTGTTTAGACGCTCGGTTAACGAGATATGACGATTTAAACATTTTGCAATGTTATTTTCTTCAAACGTGAATTTTTCAACTCCATTTGAATTGTATGCGAAGGATATCGACTCACAGAGCACAAAAATGTATTTTCTATAAGTTTTGGACTTGTAGTTTTGTTTTTAGAGAATTTTGAATTTTGCAAGTTTTGGGGTGTTTAGACGCTCGGTTAACGAGATATGACGGTTTAAACATTTTGCAATGTTATTTTCTTCAAACGTGAATTTTTTTAACTCTAATTGAATTGTATGCGAAGGATATCGACTCACAGAGCACAAAAATGTATTTTCTATAAGTTTTGGACTTGTAGTTTTGTTTTTAGAGAATTTTGAATTTTGCAAGTTTTGGGGTGTTTAGACGCTCGGTTAACGAGATATGACGATTTAAACATTTTGCAATGTTATTTTCTTCAAATGTAAATTTTTCAACTCCAATTAAATTGTATTCGAAGGATATCGACTCACAGAGCACAAAAATGTATTTTCTATAAGTTTTGGACTTGTAGTTTTGTTTTTAGAGAATTTTGAATTTTGCAAGTTTTGGGGGTGTTTAGACGCTCGGTTAACGAGATATGACGATAAACATTTTGCAATGTTATTTTCTTCAAACGTGAATTTTTCAACTCCAATTGAATTGTATGCGAAGGATATCGACTCACAGAGCACAAAAATGTATTTTCTATAAGTTTTGGACTTGTAGTTTTGTTTTTAGAGAATTTTGAATTTTGCAGGTTGTAGGGTGTTTAGACGCTCGGTTAACGAGATATGACGATTTAAACATTTTGAAATGTTATTTTCTTCAAACGTGAATTTTTCAACTCCAATTGAATTGTATGCGAAGGATATCGACGCACAGAGCACAAAAATGTATTTTCTATAAGTTTTGGACTTGTAGTTTTGTTTTTAGAGAATTTTGAATTTTGCAAGTTTTGGGGTGTTTAGACGCTCGGTTAACGAGATATGACGATTTAAACATTTTGCAATGTTATTTTCTTCAAACGTAAATTTTTCAACTCCAATTGATTTGTATTCGAAGGATATCGACTCACAGAGCACAAAAATGTATTTTCTATAAGTTTTTTACTTGTAGTTTTGTTTTTAGAGAATTTTGAATTTTGCAAGTTTTGGGGTGTTTAGACGCTCGGTTAACGAGATATGACGATTTAAACATTTTGCAATGTTATTTTCTTCAAACGTGAATTTTTCAACTCCAATTGAATTGTATTCGAAGGATATCGACTCACAGAGCACAAAAATGTATTTTCTATAAGTTTTGGACTTGTAGTTTTGTTTTTAGAGAATTTTGAATTTTGCAAGTTTTGGGGTGTTTAGACGCTCGGTTAACGAGATATGACGATTTAAACATTTTGCAATGTTATTTTCTTCAAACGTAAATTTTTCAACTCCAATTGATTTGTATTCGAAGGATATCGACTCACAGAGCACAAAAATGTATTTTCTATAAGTTTTTTACTTGTAGTTTTGTTTTTAGAGAATTTTGAATTTTGCAAGTTTTGGGGTGTTTAGACGCTCGGTTAACGAGATATGACGATAAACATTTTGCAATGTTATTTTCTTCAAACGTGAATTTTTCAACTCCATTTGAATTGTATTCGAAGGATATCGACTCACAGAGCACAAAAATGTATTTTCTATAAGTTTTGGACTTGTAGTTTTGTTTTTAGAGAATTTTGAATTTTGCAAGTTTTGGGGTGTTTAGACGCTCGGTTAACGAGATATGACGATAAACATTTTGCAATGTTATTTTCTTCAAACGTGAATTTTTCAACTCCAATTGAATTGTATGCGAAGGATATCGACTCACAGAGCACAAAAATGTATTTTCTATAAGTTTTGGACTTGTAGTTTTGTTTTTAGAGAATTTTGAATTTTGCAAGTTTTGGGGTGTTTAGACGCTCGGTTAACGAGATATGACGATAAACATTTTGCAATGTTATTTTCTTCAAACGTGAATTTTTCAACTCCAATTGAATTGTATGCGAAGGATATCGACTCACAGAGCACAAAAATGTATTTTCTATAAGTTTTGGACTTGTAGTTTTGTTTTTAGAGAATTTTGAATTTTGCAAGTTTTGGGGTGTTTAGACGCTCGGTTAACGAGATATGACGATAAACATTTTGCAATGTTATTTTCTTCAAACGTGAATTTTTCAACTCGAATTAAATTGTATTCGAAGGATATCGACTCACAGAGCACAAAAATGTATTTTCTATAAGTTTTGGACTTGTAGTTTTGTTTTTAGAGAATTTTGAATTTTGCAGGTTGTAGGGTGTTTAGACGCTCGGTTAACGAGATATGACGATTTAAACATTTTGAAATGTTATTTTCTTCAAACGTGAATTTTTCAACTCCAATTGAATTGTATGCGAAGGATATCGACGCACAGAGCACAAAAATGTATTTTCTATAAGTTTTGGACTTGTAGTTTTGTTTTTAGAGAATTTTGAATTTTGCAAGTTTTGGGGTGTTTAGACGCTCGGTTAACGAGATATGACGATTTAAACATTTTGCAATGTTATTTTCTTCAAACGTAAATTTTTCAACTCCAATTGATTTGTATTCGAAGGATATCGACTCACAGAGCACAAAAATGTATTTTCTATAAGTTTTTTACTTGTAGTTTTGTTTTTAGAGAATTTTGAATTTTGCAAGTTTTGGGGTGTTTAGACGCTCGGTTAACGAGATATGACGATTTAAACATTTTGCAATGTTATTTTCTTCAAACGTGAATTTTTCAACTCCAATTGAATTGTATTCGAAGGATATCGACTCACAGAGCACAAAAATGTATTTTCTATAAGTTTTGGACTTGTAGTTTTGTTTTTAGAGAATTTTGAATTTTGCAAGTTTTGGGGTGTTTAGACGCTCGGTTAACGAGATATGACGATAAAAATTTTGCAATGTTATTTTCTTCAAACGTGAATTTTTCAACTCCAATTAAATGGTATTCGAAGGATATCGACTCACAGAGCACAAAAATGTATTTTCTATAAGTTTTGGACTTGTAGTTTTGTTTTTAGAGAATTTTGAATTTTGCAGGTTGTAGGGTGTTTAGACGCTCGGTTAACGAGATATGACGATTTAAACATTTTGAAATGTTATTTTCTTCAAACGTGAATTTTTCAACTCCAATTGAATTGTATGCGAAGGATATCGACGCACAGAGCACAAAAATGTATTTTCTATAAGTTTTGGACTTGTAGTTTTGTTTTTAGAGAATTTTGAATTTTGCAAGTTTTGGGGTGTTTAGACGCTCGGTTAACGAGATATGACGATTTAAACATTTTGCAATGTTATTTTCTTCAAACGTAAATTTTTCAACTCCAATTGAATTGTATTCGAAGGATATCGACTCACAGAGCACAAAAATGTATTTTCTATAAGTTTTTTACTTGTAGTTTTGTTTTTAGAGAATTTTGAATTTTGCAAGTTTTGGGGTGTTTAGACGCTCGGTTAACGAGATATGACGATTTAAACATTTTGCAATGTTATTTTCTTCAAACGTGAATTTTTCAACTCCAATTGAATTGTATTCGAAGGATATCGACTCACAGAGCACAAAAATGTATTTTCTATAAGTTTTGGACTTGTAGTTTTGTTTTTAGAGAATTTTGAATTTTGCAAGTTTTGGGGTGTTTAGACGCTCGGTTAACGAGATATGACGATTTAAACATTTTGCAATGTTATTTTCTTCAAACGTAAATTTTTCAACTCCAATTGATTTGTATTCGAAGGATATCGACTCACAGAGCACAAAAATGTATTTTCTATAAGTTTTTTACTTGTAGTTTTGTTTTTAGAGAATTTTGAATTTTGCAAGTTTTGGGGTGTTTAGACGCTCGGTTAACGAGATATGACGATAAACATTTTGCAATGTTATTTTCTTCAAACGTGAATTTTTCAACTCCATTTGAATTGTATTCGAAGGATATCGACTCACAGAGCACAAAAATGTATTTTCTATAAGTTTTGGACTTGTAGTTTTGTTTTTAGAGAATTTTGAATTTTGCAAGTTTTGGGGTGTTTAGACGCTCGGTTAACGAGATATGACGATAAACATTTTGCAATGTTATTTTCTTCAAACGTGAATTTTTCAACTCCAATTGAATTGTATGCGAAGGATATCGACTCACAGAGCACAAAAATGTATTTTCTATAAGTTTTGGACTTGTAGTTTTGTTTTTAGAGAATTTTGAATTTTGCAAGTTTTGGGGTGTTTAGACGCTCGGTTAACGAGATATGACGATAAACATTTTGCAATGTTATTTTCTTCAAACGTGAATTTTTCAACTCCAATTGAATTGTATGCGAAGGATATCGACTCACAGAGCACAAAAATGTATTTTCTATAAGTTTTGGACTTGTAGTTTTGTTTTTAGAGAATTTTGAATTTTGCAAGTTTTGGGGTGTTTAGACGCTCGGTTAACGAGATATGACGATAAACATTTTGCAATGTTATTTTCTTCAAACGTGAATTTTTCAACTCCAATTGAATTGTATGCGAAGGATATCGACTCACAGAGCACAAAAATGTATTTTCTATAAGTTTTGGACTTGTAGTTTTGTTTTTAGAGAATTTTGAATTTTGCAAGTTTTGGGGTGTTTAGACGCTCGGTTAACGAGATATGACGATTTAAACATTTTGCAATGTTATTTTCTTCAAACGTGAATTTTTCAACTCCAATTGAATTGTATGCGAAGGATATCGACTCACAGAGCACAAAAATGTATTTTCTATAAGTTTTGGACTTGTAGTTTTGTTTTTAGAGAATTTTGAATTTTGCAAGTTTTGGGGTGTTTAGACGCTCGGTTAACGAGATATGACGATTTAAACATTTTGCAATGTTATTTTCTTCAAACGTGAATTTTTCAACTCCAATTGAATTGTATTCGAAGGATATCGACTCACAGAGCACAAGAATGTATTTTCTATAAGTTTTGGACTTGTAGTTTTGTTTTTAGAGAATTTTGAATTTTGCAAGTTTTGGGGTGTTTAGACGCTCGGTTAACGAGATATGACGATTTAAACATTTTGCAATGTTATTTTCTTCAAACGTGAATTTTTCAACTCTAATTGAATTGTATGCGAAGGATATCGACTCACAGAGCACAAAAATGTATTTTCTATAAGTTTTGGACTTGTAGTTTTGTTTTTAGAGAATTTTGAATTTTGCAAGTTTTGGGGTGTTTAGACGCTCGGTTAACGAGATATGACGATTTAAACATTTTGCAATGTTATTTTCTTCAAACGTGAATTTTTCAACTCCAATTGATTTGTATTCGAAGGATATCGACTCACAGAGCACAAAAATGTATTTTCTATAAGTTTTTTACTTGTAGTTTTGTTTTTAGAGAATTTTGAATTTTGCAAGTTTTGGGGTGTTTAGACGCTCGGTTAACGAGATATGACGATTTAAACATTTTGCAATGTTATTTTCTTCAAACGTGAATTTTTCAACTCCAATTGAATTGTATTCGAAGGATATCGACTCACAGAGCACAAAAATGTGTTTTCTATAAGTTTTGGACTTGTAGTTTTGTTTTTACAGAATTTTGAATTTTGCAAGTTTTGGGGTGTTTAGACGCTCGGTTAACGAGATATGACGATAAACATTTTGCAATGTTATTTTCTTCAAACGTGAATTTTTCAACTCCATTTGAATTGTATTCGAAGGATATCGACTCACAGAGCACAAAAATGTATTTTCTATAAGTTTTGGACTTGTAGTTTTGTTTTTAGAGAATTTTGAATTTTGCAAGTTTTGGGGTGTTTAGACGCTCGGTTAACGAGATATGACGGTTTAAACATTTTGCAATGTTATTTTCTTCAAACGTGAATTTTTTTAACTCTAATTGAATTGTATGCGAAGGATATCGACTCACAGAGCACAAAAATGTATTTTCTATAAGTTTTGGACTTGTAGTTTTGTTTTTAGAGAATTTTGAATTTTGCAAGTTTTGGGGTGTTTAGACGCTCGGTTAACGAGATATGACGATTTAAACATTTTGCAATGTTATTTTCTTCAAATGTAAATTTTTCAACTCCAATTAAATTGTATTCGAAGGATATCGACTCACAGAGCACAAAAATGTATTTTCTATAAGTTTTGGACTTGTAGTTTTGTTTTTAGAGAATTTTGAATTTTGCAAGTTTTGGGGGTGTTTAGACGCTCGGTTAACGAGATATGACGATAAACATTTTGCAATGTTATTTTCTTCAAACGTGAATTTTTCAACTCCAATTGAATTGTATGCGAAGGATATCGACTCACAGAGCACAAAAATGTATTTTCTATAAGTTTTGGACTTGTAGTTTTGTTTTTAGAGAATTTTGAATTTTGCAGGTTGTAGGGTGTTTAGACGCTCGGTTAACGAGATATGACGATTTAAACATTTTGAAATGTTATTTTCTTCAAACGTGAATTTTTCAACTCCAATTGAATTGTATGCGAAGGATATCGACGCACAGAGCACAAAAATGTATTTTCTATAAGTTTTGGACTTGTAGTTTTGTTTTTAGAGAATTTTGAATTTTGCAAGTTTTGGGGTGTTTAGACGCTCGGTTAACGAGATATGACGATTTAAACATTTTGCAATGTTATTTTCTTCAAACGTAAATTTTTCAACTCCAATTGATTTGTATTCGAAGGATATCGACTCACAGAGCACAAAAATGTATTTTCTATAAGTTTTTTACTTGTAGTTTTGTTTTTAGAGAATTTTGAATTTTGCAAGTTTTGGGGTGTTTAGACGCTCGGTTAACGAGATATGACGATTTAAACATTTTGCAATGTTATTTTCTTCAAACGTGAATTTTTCAACTCCAATTGATTTGTATTCGAAGGATATCGACTCACAGAGCACAAAAATGTATTTTCTATAAGTTTTGGACTTGTAGTTTTGTTTTTAGAGAATTTTGAATTTTGCAAGTTTTGGGGTGTTTAGACGCTCGGTTAACGAGATATAACGATTTAAACATTTTGCAATGTTATTTTCTTCAAACGTAAATTTTTCAACTCCAATTGATTTGTATTCGAAGGATATCGACTCACAGAGCACAAAAATGTATTTTCTATAAGTTTTTTACTTGTAGTTTTGTTTTTAGAGAATTTTGAATTTTGCAAGTTTTGGGGTGTTTAGACGCTCGGTTAACGAGATATGACGATAAACATTTTGCAATGTTATTTTCTTCAAACGTGAATTTTTCAACTCCATTTGAATTGTATTCGAAGGATATCGACTCACAGAGCACAAAAATGTATTTTCTATAAGTTTTGGACTTGTAGTTTTGTTTTTAGAGAATTTTGAATTTTGCAAGTTTTGGGGTGTTTAGACGCTCGGTTAACGAGATATGACGATAAACATTTTGCAATGTTATTTTCTTCAAACGTGAATTTTTCAACTCCAATTGAATTGTATGCGAAGGATATCGACTCACAGAGCACAAAAATGTATTTTCTATAAGTTTTGGACTTGTAGTTTTGTTTTTAGAGAATTTTGAATTTTGCAAGTTTTGGGGTGTTTAGACGCTCGGTTAACGAGATATGACGATAAACATTTTGCAATGTTATTTTCTTCAAACGTGAATTTTTCAACTCCAATTGAATTGTATGCGAAGGATATCGACTCACAGAGCACAAAAATGTATTTTCTATAAGTTTTGGACTTGTAGTTTTGTTTTTAGAGAATTTTGAATTTTGCAAGTTTTGGGGTGTTTAGACGCTCGGTTAACGAGATATGACGATAAACATTTTGCAATGTTATTTTCTTCAAACGTGAATTTTTCAACTCCAATTGAATTGTATGCGAAGGATATCGACTCACAGAGCACAAAAATGTATTTTCTATAAGTTTTGGACTTGTAGTTTTGTTTTTAGAGAATTTTGAATTTTGCAAGTTTTGGGGTGTTTAGACGCTCGGTTAACGAGATATGACGATAAACATTTTGCAATGTTATTTTCTTCAAACGTGAATTTTTCAACTCCAATTGAATTGTATGCGAAGGATATCGACTCACAGAGCACAAAAATGTATTTTCTATAAGTTTTGGACTTGTAGTTTTGTTTTTAGAGAATTTTGAATTTTGGAAGTTTTGGGGTGTTTAGACGCTCGGTTAACGAGATATAACGATTTAAACATTTTGCAATGTTATTTTCTTCAAACGTGAATTTTTCAACTCCAATTGAATTGTATGCGAAGCATATCGACTCACAGAGCACAAAAATGTATTTTCTATAAGTTTTTGACTTGTAGTTTTGTTTTTAGAGAATTTTGAATTTTGCAAGTTTTGGAATGTTTAGACGCTCGGTTAACGAGATATGACGATTTAAACATTTTGCAATGTTATTTTCTTCAAATGTAAATTTTTCAACTCCAATTAAATTGTATTCGAAGGATATCGACTCACAGAGCACAAAAATGTATTTTCTATAAGTTTTGGACTTGTAGTTTTGTTTTTAGAGAATTTTGAATTTTGCAGGTTGTAGGGTGTTTAGACGCTCGGTTAACGAGATATGACGATTTAAACATTTTGAAATGTTATTTTCTTCAAACGTGAATTTTTCAACTCCAATTGAATTGTATGCGAAGGATATCGACGCACAGAGCACAAAAATGTATTTTCTATAAGTTTTGGACTTGTAGTTTTGTTTTTAGAGAATTTTGAATTTTGCAAGTTTTGGGGTGTTTAGACGCTCGGTTAACGAGATATGACGATTTAAACATTTTGCAATGTTATTTTCTTCAAACGTAAATTTTTCAACTCCAATTGATTTGTATTCGAAGGATATCGACTCACAGAGCACAAAAATGTATTTTCTATAAGTTTTTTACTTGTAGTTTTGTTTTTAGAGAATTTTGAATTTTGCAAGTTTTGGGGTGTTTAGACGCTCGGTTAACGAGATATGACGATTTAAACATTTTGCAATGTTATTTTCTTCAAACGTGAATTTTTCAACTCCAATTGAATTGTATTCGAAGGATATCGACTCACAGAGCACAAAAATGTATTTTCTATAAGTTTTGGACTTGTAGTTTTGTTTTTAGAGAATTTTGAATTTTGCAAGTTTTGGGGTGTTTAGACGCTCGGTTAACGAGATATGACGATAAAAATTTTGCAATGTTATTTTCTTCAAACGTGAATTTTTCAACTCCAATTAAATGGTATTCGAAGGATATCGACTCACAGAGCACAAAAATGTATTTTCTATAAGTTTTGGACTTGTAGTTTTGTTTTTAGAGAATTTTGAATTTTGCAGGTTGTAGGGTGTTTAGACGCTCGGTTAACGAGATATGACGATTTAAACATTTTGAAATGTTATTTTCTTCAAACGTGAATTTTTCAACTCCAATTGAATTGTATGCGAAGGATATCGACGCACAGAGCACAAAAATGTATTTTCTATAAGTTTTGGACTTGTAGTTTTGTTTTTAGAGAATTTTGAATTTTGCAAGTTTTGGGGTGTTTAGACGCTCGGTTAACGAGATATGACGATTTAAACATTTTGCAATGTTATTTTCTTCAAACGTAAATTTTTCAACTCCAATTGATTTGTATTCGAAGGATATCGACTCACAGAGCACAAAAATGTATTTTCTATAAGTTTTTTACTTGTAGTTTTGTTTTTAGAGAATTTTGAATTTTGCAAGTTTTGGGGTGTTTAGACGCTCGGTTAACGAGATATGACGATTTAAACATTTTGCAATGTTATTTTCTTCAAACGTGAATTTTTCAACTCCAATTGAATTGTATTCGAAGGATATCGACTCACAGAGCACAAAAATGTATTTTCTATAAGTTTTGGACTTGTAGTTTTGTTTTTAGAGAATTTTGAATTTTGCAAGTTTTGGGGTGTTTAGACGCTCGGTTAACGAGATATGACGATTTAAACATTTTGCAATGTTATTTTCTTCAAACGTAAATTTTTCAACTCCAATTGATTTGTATTCGAAGGATATCGACTCACAGAGCACAAAAATGTATTTTCTATAAGTTTTTTACTTGTAGTTTTGTTTTTAGAGAATTTTGAATTTTGCAAGTTTTGGGGTGTTTAGACGCTCGGTTAACGAGATATGACGATAAACATTTTGCAATGTTATTTTCTTCAAACGTGAATTTTTCAACTCCATTTGAATTGTATTCGAAGGATATCGACTCACAGAGCACAAAAATGTATTTTCTATAAGTTTTGGACTTGTAGTTTTGTTTTTAGAGAATTTTGAATTTTGCAAGTTTTGGGGTGTTTAGACGCTCGGTTAACGAGATATGACGATAAACATTTTGCAATGTTATTTTCTTCAAACGTGAATTTTTCAACTCCAATTGAATTGTATGCGAAGGATATCGACTCACAGAGCACAAAAATGTATTTTCTATAAGTTTTGGACTTGTAGTTTTGTTTTTAGAGAATTTTGAATTTTGCAAGTTTTGGGGTGTTTAGACGCTCGGTTAACGAGATATGACGATAAACATTTTGCAATGTTATTTTCTTCAAACGTGAATTTTTCAACTCCAATTGAATTGTATGCGAAGGATATCGACTCACAGAGCACAAAAATGTATTTTCTATAAGTTTTGGACTTGTAGTTTTGTTTTTAGAGAATTTTGAATTTTGCAAGTTTTGGGGTGTTTAGACGCTCGGTTAACGAGATATGACGATAAACATTTTGCAATGTTATTTTCTTCAAACGTGAATTTTTCAACTCCAATTGAATTGTATGCGAAGGATATCGACTCACAGAGCACAAAAATGTATTTTCTATAAGTTTTGGACTTGTAGTTTTGTTTTTAGAGAATTTTGAATTTTGCAAGTTTTGGGGTGTTTAGACGCTCGGTTAACGAGATATGACGATTTAAACATTTTGCAATGTTATTTTCTTCAAACGTGAATTTTTCAACTCCAATTGAATTGTATGCGAAGGATATCGACTCACAGAGCACAAAAATGTATTTTCTATAAGTTTTGGACTTGTAGTTTTGTTTTTAGAGAATTTTGAATTTTGCAAGTTTTGGGGTGTTTAGACGCTCGGTTAACGAGATATGACGATTTAAACATTTTGCAATGTTATTTTCTTCAAACGTGAATTTTTCAACTCCAATTGAATTGTATTCGAAGGATATCGACTCACAGAGCACAAGAATGTATTTTCTATAAGTTTTGGACTTGTAGTTTTGTTTTTAGAGAATTTTGAATTTTGCAAGTTTTGGGGTGTTTAGACGCTCGGTTAACGAGATATGACGATTTAAACATTTTGCAATGTTATTTTCTTCAAACGTGAATTTTTCAACTCTAATTGAATTGTATGCGAAGGATATCGACTCACAGAGCACAAAAATGTATTTTCTATAAGTTTTGGACTTGTAGTTTTGTTTTTAGAGAATTTTGAATTTTGCAAGTTTTGGGGTGTTTAGACGCTCGGTTAACGAGATATGACGATTTAAACATTTTGCAATGTTATTTTCTTCAAACGTGAATTTTTCAACTCCAATTGAATTGTATTCGAAGGATATCGACTCACAGAGCACAAGAATGTATTTTCTATAAGTTTTGGACTTGTAGTTTTGTTTTTAGAGAATTTTGAATTTTGCAAGTTTTGGGGTGTTTAGACGCTCGGTTAACGAGATATGACGATTTAAACATTTTGCAATGTTATTTTCTTCAAACGTGAATTTTTCAACTCCAATTGATTTGTATTCGAAGGATATCGACTCACAGAGCACAAAAATGTATTTTCTATAAGTTTTTTACTTGTAGTTTTGTTTTTAGAGAATTTTGAATTTTGCAAGTTTTGGGGTGTTTAGACGCTCGGTTAACGAGATATGACGATTTAAACATTTTGCAATGTTATTTTCTTCAAACGTGAATTTTTCAACTCCAATTGAATTGTATTCGAAGGATATCGACTCACAGAGCACAAAAATGTGTTTTCTATAAGTTTTGGACTTGTAGTTTTGTTTTTACAGAATTTTGAATTTTGCAAGTTTTGGGGTGTTTAGACGCTCGGTTAACGAGATATGACGATTTAAACATTTTGCAATGTTATTTTCTTCAAACGTGAATTTTTCAACTCCAATTGATTTGTATTCGAAGGATATCGACTCACAGAGCACAAAAATGTATTTTCTATAAGTTTTTTACTTGTAGTTTTGTTTTTAGAGAATTTTGAATTTTGCAAGTTTTGGGGTGTTTAGACGCTCGGTTAACGAGATATGACGATTTAAACATTTTGCAATGTTATTTTCTTCAAACGTGAATTTTTCAACTCCAATTGAATTGTATGCGAAGGATATCGACTCACAGAGCACAAAAATGTATTTTCTATAAGTTTTGGACTTGTAGTTTTGTTTTTAGAGAATTTTGAATTTTGCAAGTTTTGGGGTGTTTAGACGCTCGGTTAACGAGATATGACGATTTAAACATTTTGCAATGTTATTTTCTTCAAACGTGAATTTTTCAACTCCAATTGAATTGTATTCGAAGGATATCGACTCACAGAGCACAAGAATGTATTTTCTATAAGTTTTGGACTTGTAGTTTTGTTTTTAGAGAATTTTGAATTTTGCAAGTTTTGGGGTGTTTAGACGCTCGGTTAACGAGATATGACGATTTAAACATTTTGCAATGTTATTTTCTTCAAACGTGAATTTTTCAACTCCAATTGATTTGTATTCGAAGGATATCGACTCACAGAGCACAAAAATGTATTTTCTATAAGTTTTTTACTTGTAGTTTTGTTTTTAGAGAATTTTGAATTTTGCAAGTTTTGGGGTGTTTAGACGCTCGGTTAACGAGATATGACGATTTAAACATTTTGCAATGTTATTTTCTTCAAACGTGAATTTTTCAACTCCAATTGAATTGTATTCGAAGGATATCGACTCACAGAGCACAAAAATGTGTTTTCTATAAGTTTTGGACTTGTAGTTTTGTTTTTACAGAATTTTGAATTTTGCAAGTTTTGGGGTGTTTAGACGCTCGGTTAACGAGATATGACGATAAACATTTTGCAATGTTATTTTCTTCAAACGTGAATTTTTCAACTCCATTTGAATTGTATTCGAAGGATATCGACTCACAGAGCACAAAAATGTATTTTCTATAAGTTTTGGACTTGTAGTTTTGTTTTTAGAGAATTTTGAATTTTGCAAGTTTTGGGGGTGTTTAGACGCTCGGTTAACGAGATATGACGGTTTAAACATTTTGCAATGTTATTTTCTTCAAACGTCAATTTTTCAACTCCAATTGAATTGTATGCGAAGGATATCGACTCACAGAGCACAAAAATGTATTTTCTATAAGTTTTGGACTTGTAGTTTTGTTTTTAGAGAATTTTGAATTTTGCAAGTTTTGTGGTGTTTAGACGCTCGGTTAACGAGATATGACGATTTAAACATTTTGCAATGTTATTTTCTTCAAACGTCAATTTTTCAACTCCAATTGAATTGTATGCGAAGGATATCGACTCACAGAGCACAAAAATGTATTTTCTATAAGTTTTGGACTTGTAGTTTTGTTTTTAGAGAATTTTGAATTTTGCAAGTTTTGGGGGTGTTTAGACGCTCGGTTAACGAGATATGACGGTTTAAACATTTTGCAATGTTATTTTCTTCAAACGTCAATTTTTCAACTCCAATTGAATTGTATGCGAAGGATATCGACTCACAGAGCACAAAAATGTATTTTCTATAAGTTTTGGACTTGTAGTTTTGTTTTTAGAGAATTTTGAATTTTGCAAGTTTTGGGGTGTTTAGACGCTCGGTTAACGAGATATGACGATTTAAACATTTTGCAATGTTATTTTCTTCAAACGTGAATTTTTCAACTCCATTTGAATTGTATTCGAAGGATATCGACTCACAGAGCACAAAAATGTATTTTCTATAAGTTTTGGACTTGTAGTTTTGTTTTTAGAGAATTTTGAATTTTGCAAGTTTTGGGGTGTTTAGACGCTCGGTTAACGAGATATGACGATTTAAACATTTTGCAATGTTATTTTCTTCAAATGTAAATTTTTCAACTCCAATTAAATTGTATTCGAAGGATATCGACTCACAGAGCACAAAAATGTATTTTCTATAAGTTTTGGACTTGTAGTTTTGTTTTTAGAGAATTTTGAATTTTGCAAGTTTTGGGGTGTTTAGACGCTCGGTTAACGAGATATGACGATTTAAACATTTTGCAATGTTATTTTCTTCAAACGTGAATTTTTCAACTCCATTTGAATTGTATTCGAAGGATATCGACTCACAGAGCACAAAAATGTATTTTCTATAAGTTTTGGACTTGTAGTTTTGTTTTTAGAGAATTTTGAATTTTGCAAGTTTTGGGGGTGTTTAGACGCTCGGTTAACGAGATATGACGGTTTAAACATTTTGCAATGTTATTTTCTTCAAACGTCAATTTTTCAACTCCAATTGAATTGTATGCGAAGGATATCGACTCACAGAGCACAAAAATGTATTTTCTATAAGTTTTGGACTTGTAGTTTTGTTCTTAGAGAATTTTGAATTTTGCAAGTTTTGTGGTGTTTAGACGCTCGGTTAACGAGATATGACGATTTAAACATTTTGCAATGTTATTTTCTTCAAACGTCAATTTTTCAACTCCAATTGAATTGTATGCGAAGGATATCGACTCACAGAGCACAAAAATGTATTTTCTATAAGTTTTGGACTTGTAGTTTTGTTTTTAGAGAATTTTGAATTTTGCAAGTTTTGGGGTGTTTAGACGCTCGGTTAACGAGATATGACGATTTAAACATTTTGCAATGTTATTTTCTTCAAACGTGAATTTTTCAACTCCATTTGAATTGTATGCGAAGGATATCGACTCACAGAGCACAAAAATGTATTTTCTATAAGTTTTGGACTTGTAGTTTTGTTTTTAGAGAATTTTGAATTTTGCAAGTTTTGGGGTGTTTAGACGCTCGGTTAACGAGATATGACGGTTTAAACATTTTGCAATGTTATTTTCTTCAAACGTGAATTTTTTTAACTCTAATTGAATTGTATGCGAAGGATATCGACTCACAGAGCACAAAAATGTATTTTCTATAAGTTTTGGACTTGTAGTTTTGTTTTTAGAGAATTTTGAATTTTGCAAGTTTTGGGGTGTTTAGACGCTCGGTTAACGAGATATGACGATTTAAACATTTTGCAATGTTATTTTCTTCAAATGTAAATTTTTCAACTCCAATTAAATTGTATTCGAAGGATATCGACTCACAGAGCACAAAAATGTATTTTCTATAAGTTTTGGACTTGTAGTTTTGTTTTTAGAGAATTTTGAATTTTGCAAGTTTTGCTGGTGTTTAGACGCTCGGTTAACGAGATATGACGGTTTAAACATTTTGCAATGTTATTTTCTTCAAACGTGAATTTTTTAACTCTAATTGAATTGTATGCGAAGGATATCGACTCACAGAGCACAAAAATGTATTTTCTATAAGTTTTGGACTTGTAGTTTTGTTTTTAGAGAATTTTGAATTTTGCAAGTTTTGGGGTGTTTAGACGCTCGGTTAACGAGATATGACGGTTTAAACATTTTGCAATGTTATTTTCTTCAAACGTGAATTTTTTAACTCTAATTGAATTGTATGCGAAGGATATCGACTCACAGAGCACAAAAATGTATTTTCTATAAGTTTTGGACTTGTAGTTTTGTTTTTAGAGAATTTTGAATTTTGCAAGTTTTGGGGTGTTTAGACGCTCGGTTAACGAGATATGACGATTTAAACATTTTGCAATGTTATTTTCTTCAAATGTAAATTTTTCAACTCCAATTAAATTGTATTCGAAGGATATCGACTCACAGAGCACAAAAATGTATTTTCTATAAGTTTTGGACTTGTAGTTTTGTTTTTAGAGAATTTTGAATTTTGCAAGTTTTGGGGTGTTTAGACGCTCGGTTAACGAGATATGACGATTTAAACATTTTGCAATGTTATTTTCTTCAAACGTGAATTTTTCAACTCCATTTGAATTGTATTCGAAGGATATCGACTCACAGAGCACAAAAATGTATTTTCTATAAGTTTTGGACTTGTAGTTTTGTTTTTAGAGATTTTTGAATTTTGCAAGTTTTGGGGTGTTTAGACGCTCGGTTAACGAGATATGACGATTTAAACATTTTGCAATGTTATTTTCTTCAAACGTGAATTTTTTAACTCTAATTGAATTGTATGCGAAGGATATCGACTCACAGAGCACAAAAATGTATTTTCTATAAGTTTTGGACTTGTAGTTTTGTTTTTAGAGAATTTTGAATTTTGCAAGTTTTGGGGTGTTTAGACGCTCGGTTAACGAGATATGACGATTTAAACATTTTGCAATGTTATTTTCTTCAAACGTGAATTTTTCAACTCCATTTGAATTGTATGCGAAGGATATCGACTCACAGAGCACAAAAATGTATTTTCTATAAGTTTTGGACTTGTAGTTTTGTTTTTAGAGAATTTTGAATTTTGCAAGTTTTGGGGTGTTTAGACGCTCGGTTAACGAGATATGACGGTTTAAACATTTTGCAATGTTATTTTCTTCAAACGTGAATTTTTTAACTCTAATTGAATTGTATGCGAAGGATATCGACTCACAGAGCACAAAAATGTATTTTCTATAAGTTTTGGACTTGTAGTTTTGTTCTTAGAGAATTTTGAATTTTGCAAGTTTTGTGGTGTTTAGACGCTCGGTTAACGAGATATGACGATTTAAACATTTTGCAATGTTATTTTCTTCAAATGTAAATTTTTCAACTCCAATTAAATTGTATTCGAAGGATATCGACTCACAGAGCACAAAAATGTGTTTTCTATAAGTTTTGGACTTGTAGTTTTGTTTTTACAGAATTTTGAATTTTGCAAGTTTTGGGGTGTTTAGACGCTCGGTTAACGAGATATGACGATAAACATTTTGCAATGTTATTTTCTTCAAACGTGAATTTTTCAACTCCATTTGAATTGTATTCGAAGGATATCGACTCACAGAGCACAAAAATGTATTTTCTATAAGTTTTGGACTTGTAGTTTTGTTCTTAGAGAATTTTGAATTTTGCAAGTTTTGTGGTGTTTAGACGCTCGGTTAACGAGATATGACGATTTAAACATTTTGCAATGTTATTTTCTTCAAACGTCAATTTTTCAACTCCAATTGAATTGTATGCGAAGGATATCGACTCACAGAGCACAAAAATGTATTTTCTATAAGTTTTGGACTTGTAGTTTTGTTTTTAGAGAATTTTGAATTTTGCAAGTTTTGGGGTGTTTAGACGCTCGGTTAACGAGATATGACGATTTAAACATTTTGCAATGTTATTTTCTTCAAACGTGAATTTTTCAACTCCATTTGAATTGTATGCGAAGGATATCGACTCACAGAGCACAAAAATGTATTTTCTATAAGTTTTGGACTTGTAGTTTTGTTTTTAGAGAATTTTGAATTTTGCAAGTTTTGGGGTGTTTAGACGCTCGGTTAACGAGATATGACGGTTTAAACATTTTGCAATGTTATTTTCTTCAAACGTGAATTTTTTTAACTCTAATTGAATTGTATGCGAAGGATATCGACTCACAGAGCACAAAAATGTATTTTCTATAAGTTTTGGACTTGTAGTTTTGTTTTTAGAGAATTTTGAATTTTGCAAGTTTTGGGGTGTTTAGACGCTCGGTTAACGAGATATGACGATTTAAACATTTTGCAATGTTATTTTCTTCAAATGTAAATTTTTCAACTCCAATTAAATTGTATTCGAAGGATATCGACTCACAGAGCACAAAAATGTATTTTCTATAAGTTTTGGACTTGTAGTTTTGTTTTTAGAGAATTTTGAATTTTGCAAGTTTTGGGGGTGTTTAGACGCTCGGTTAACGAGATATGACGGTTTAAACATTTTGCAATGTTATTTTCTTCAAACGTGAATTTTTTAACTCTAATTGAATTGTATGCGAAGGATATCGACTCACAGAGCACAAAAATGTATTTTCTATAAGTTTTGGACTTGTAGTTTTGTTTTTAGAGAATTTTGAATTTTGCAAGTTTTGGGGTGTTTAGACGCTCGGTTAACGAGATATGACGGTTTAAACATTTTGCAATGTTATTTTCTTCAAACGTGAATTTTTTAACTCTAATTGAATTGTATGCGAAGGATATCGACTCACAGAGCACAAAAATGTATTTTCTATAAGTTTTGGACTTGTAGTTTTGTTTTTAGAGAATTTTGAATTTTGCAAGTTTTGGGGTGTTTAGACGCTCGGTTAACGAGATATGACGATTTAAACATTTTGCAATGTTATTTTCTTCAAATGTAAATTTTTCAACTCCAATTAAATTGTATTCGAAGGATATCGACTCACAGAGCACAAAAATGTATTTTCTATAAGTTTTGGACTTGTAGTTTTGTTTTTAGAGAATTTTGAATTTTGCAAGTTTTGGGGTGTTTAGACGCTCGGTTAACGAGATATGACGATTTAAACATTTTGCAATGTTATTTTCTTCAAACGTGAATTTTTCAACTCCATTTGAATTGTATTCGAAGGATATCGACTCACAGAGCACAAAAATGTATTTTCTATAAGTTTTGGACTTGTAGTTTTGTTTTTAGAGATTTTTGAATTTTGCAAGTTTTGGGGTGTTTAGACGCTCGGTTAACGAGATATGACGATTTAAACATTTTGCAATGTTATTTTCTTCAAACGTGAATTTTTTAACTCTAATTGAATTGTATGCGAAGGATATCGACTCACAGAGCACAAAAATGTATTTTCTATAAGTTTTGGACTTGTAGTTTTGTTTTTAGAGAATTTTGAATTTTGCAAGTTTTGGGGTGTTTAGACGCTCGGTTAACGAGATATGACGATTTAAACATTTTGCAATGTTATTTTCTTCAAATGTAAATTTTTCAACTCCAATTGAATTGTATGCGAAGGATATCGACTCACAGAGCACAAAAATGTATTTTCTATAAGTTTTGGACTTGTAGTTTTGTTTTTAGAGAATTTTGAATTTTGCAAGTTTTGGGGTGTTTAGACGCTCGGTTAACGAGATATGACGATTTAAACATTTTGCAATGTTATTTTCTTCAAATGTAAATTTTTCAACTCCAATTAAATTGTATTCGAAGGATATCGACTCACAGAGCACAAAAATGTATTTTCTATAAGTTTTGGACTTGTAGTTTTGTTTTTAGAGAATTTTGAATTTTGCAAGTTTTGGGGTGTTTAGACGCTCGGTTAACGAGATATGACGATTTAAACATTTTGCAATGTTATTTTCTTCAAACGTGAATTTTTCAACTCCAATTGAATTGTATGCGAAGGATATCGACTCACAGAGCACAAAAATGTATTTTCTATAAGTTTTGGACTTGTAGTTTTGTTTTTAGAGAATTTTGAATTTTGCAAGTTTTGGGGTGTTTAGACGCTCGGTTAACGAGATATGACGATAAACATTTTGCAATGTTATTTTCTTCAAACGTGAATTTTTCAACTCCATTTGAATTGTATTCGAAGGATATCGACTCACAGAGCACAAAAATGTATTTTCTATAAGTTTTGGACTTGTAGTTTTGTTCTTAGAGAATTTTGAATTTTGCAAGTTTTGTGGTGTTTAGACGCTCGGTTAACGAGATATGACGATTTAAACATTTTGCAATGTTATTTTCTTCAAACGTCAATTTTTCAACTCCAATTGAATTGTATGCGAAGGATATCGACTCACAGAGCACAAAAATGTATTTTCTATAAGTTTTGGACTTGTAGTTTTGTTTTTAGAGAATTTTGAATTTTGCAAGTTTTGGGGTGTTTAGACGCTCGGTTAACGAGATATGACGATTTAAACATTTTGCAATGTTATTTTCTTCAAACGTGAATTTTTCAACTCCATTTGAATTGTATGCGAAGGATATCGACTCACAGAGCACAAAAATGTATTTTCTATAAGTTTTGGACTTGTAGTTTTGTTTTTAGAGAATTTTGAATTTTGCAAGTTTTGTGGTGTTTAGACGCTCGGTTAACGAGATATGACGATTTAAACATTTTGCAATGTTATTTTCTTCAAACGTGAATTTTTCAACTCCATTTGAATTGTATGCGAAGGATATCGACTCACAGAGCACAAAAATGTATTTTCTATAAGTTTTGGACTTGTAGTTTTGTTTTTAGAGAATTTTGAATTTTGCAAGTTTTGGGGTGTTTAGACGCTCGGTTAACGAGATATGACGGTTTAAACATTTTGCAATGTTATTTTCTTCTAACGTGAATTTTTTAACTCTAATTGAATTGTATGCGAAGGATATCGACTCACAGAGCACAAAAATGTATTTTCTATAAGTTTTGGACTTGTAGTTTTGTTTTTAGAGAATTTTGAATTTTGCAAGTTTTGGGGTGTTTAGACGCTCGGTTAACGAGATATGACGATTTAAACATTTTGCAATGTTATTTTCTTCAAATGTAAATTTTTCAACTCCAATTAAATTGTATGCGAAGGATATCGACTCACAGAGCACAAAAATGTATTTTCTATAAGTTTTGGACTTGTAGTTTTGTTTTTAGAGAATTTTGAATTTTGCAAGTTTTGGGGTGTTTAGACGCTCGGTTAACGAGATATGACGATTTAAACATTTTGCAATGTTATTTTCTTCAAACGTCAATTTTTCAACTCCAATTGAATTGTATGCGAAGGATATCGACTCACAGAGCACAAAAATGTATTTTCTATAAGTTTTGGACTTGTAGTTTTGTTCTTAGAGAATTTTGAATTTTGCAAGTTTTGGGGTGTTTAGACGCTCGGTTAACGAGATATGACGATTTAAACATTTTGCAATGTTATTTTCTTCAAATGTAAATTTTTCAACTCCAATTAAATTGTATTCGAAGGATATCGACTCACAGAGCACAAAAATGTATTTTCTATAAGTTTTGGACTTGTAGTTTTGTTTTTAGAGAATTTTGAATTTTGCAAGTTTTGGGGTGTTTAGACGCTCGGTTAACGAGATATGACGATTTAAACATTTTGCAATGTTATTTTCTTCAAACGTCAATTTTTCAACTCCAATTGAATTGTATGCGAAGGATATCGACTCACAGAGCACAAAAATGTATTTTCTATAAGTTTTGGACTTGTAGTTTTGTTTTTAGAGAATTTTGAATTTTGCAAGTTTTGGGGTGTTTAGACGCTCGGTTAACGAGATATGACGATTTAAACATTTTGCAATGTTATTTTCTTCAAACGTCAATTTTTCAACTCCAATTGAATTGTATGCGAAGGATATCGACTCACAGAGCACAAAAATGTATTTTCTATAAGTTTTGGACTTGTAGTTTTGTTTTTAGAGAATTTTAAATTTTGCAAGTTTTGGGGTGTTTAGACGCTCGGTTAACGAGATATGACGATTTAAACATTTTGAAATGTTATTTTCTTCAAACGTAAATTTTTCAACTCCAATTGATTTGTATTCGAAGGATATCGACTCACAGAGCACAAAAATGTATTTTCTATAAGTTTTTTACTTGTAGTTTTGTTTTTAGAGAATTTTGAATTTTGCAAGTTTTGGGGTGCTTAGACGCTCGGTTAACGAGATATGACGATTTAAACATTTTACAATGTTATTTTCTTCAAACGTGAATTTTTCAACTCCAATTGAATTGTATTCGAAGGTGTTCAATAATAAATCATGGATTGTATTTTAAATGTTTGATTTGTTTAGGTAGTTTGTATTTTATGTAGAAATAGACAGTAAAAAAATGTTTGTGTGAATTTCAATATAATTGTTTAATTAAATGTTGTAATGTATGATACTTATAAAATGTGTGTGATCTCCGTGATGGTCCAAAATGAAAAGGGCAGATCTTAACAAAATTACAATAGAATTTACCAAAGCGAAAAAAGAGCACAAAGCAAAATTAAAGATCAAAACAAGTTACAGTTCGTTTTCGGAGTAAATTACTCTCTTGTTTCCAATTAAATTGAGTGTAATTAAAAATAAGGTTTAGGTTTAGAATTCATAGGGTATTATTTTATATGTTGGGCACTTTGTGCACATAGTCTCAAACATTCAGCCCCCCCTGGAAGACTCCGGTCTTTCAGTTTTTGGCAAAGGAGCTATTTTTACTATAGGGCGTGTATAATTGCCAAATTGTGTTCGCACGGTAACAACTCTGCATCTGTCGTCTTCACCCGGATGTGTGTTGATTATGCGGCCAAGAATCCATTTAGACGGGGGCAAGTTAGGTTCCTTGAGCAAAACAATGTCATCTATTTGTAAGTTGGGTTGGAACTTCTTCCACTTGGGTCGATTTTGTAGAGACGTCAGATATTCGTGGTGCCACCGCTTCCAAAACCCTTGCATCAATGTCTGTAAGAGATACCAGTTAGTTTGCTTTGGAATATTTAAATGAATAAGATCTGGTTGAGGGATTGCAGAGTACGATTCTCCTATCATAAAGTGGGAGGGAGACAAGGCTGTGGGTTCGTAGTCTGAAGTTTGCCACATAGGGCGCGAATTAAGGAGGCACTCGATTTTAGCAAGCAGAGTATACATTTCTTCATATGTTAGTCTATTTTCTCCGATTACACGTTTAAGGTGGTTTTTAACAGACTTTACACCAGCCTCCCACAATCCTCCAAAATGAGGTGCGGAAGGTGGTATAAATTTCCAGGTTATATGGTCTTTAGAGAGATGGTCGATGATTATATTATGGTGTTGTTCACTGAGGAGAAGATTGTAAAGCTCTCCAAGGATTCTTTTTGCGCCATGGAAGTTTGTTGCGTTATCACTCCATATCTCTGAAGGCTTTCCGCGACGTGACACGAACCGATCTAAAGCCAAGAGAAACGCGTTTGAAGAAAGATCTCCGACAAGTTCAATATGTATACCTCTAGTAACGAAACATACAAAAATAGCTATGTATGCCTTTATAAACTTGGGATTTCGCCCATGAGTTAAACGCAAAGTTATAGGGCCTGCATAGTCACAACCAACTTTGCTAAAGGGACGAGAAAATCGTACCCGCTCAACTGGAAGATCACTCATGAATTGAGTAGATGATGTCTTGCGCTGCCTAAAGCATTTAACACAATCGTGTATTGTTTTTCGCAACAAGTTTCTGCACCCAATGATGTGATAGTTTTGTTTAAGTATTGTAAACACTAGAGATACACCGGCATGGAGATAATGAGTGTGAGTGTATTCAACGATTAATTTTGTTACTCGATGCGATTTGCATAAGATTATAGGATGCTTTTCATTGAAAGATAAGTCCGAGTAAGAAAGGCGACCACCAACGCGAAGCACATTATTTTGATCGAGGAACGGAGACAAGGATATAAGCTTACTACGCGACGGCAGCTCTTTAAAATTGTTAAGAATTTCAATTTCAGACGAAAAAGTTGAGTTCTGAGCACATTTAATTAAACGAGTTTTTGATTCCGCGATTTCTTCTGTAGTTAGATAATTACAATCATTAGCTTTTGGTAAATGGAGATAGTTTCTTATAAAACGAAATATGTAGGCTAGTACGCGCACCGATTTTATCCAATTAGATGACTTTGCGATGATTTCCTGTAGTATTTTATCTCGAATTTTATATTTTATATTGGACACAAATACCTGAACATTATTTGATTTACGTTCCTCTAATTGATCTGCACATATATCTTGTATACCATACTGTGATAATGGCCATTCACTAGATTCTTTGCTGAGCCAAGCTGGTCCATTCCACCACATGCTAAAGGACGTTAAGGTTTGTGGTGAGATTCCACGGGATGCAACGTCAGCTGGATTACATTCAGACCTTACATGATTCCATGCTTTTCGAGGAATTGACGATAAAATTTCTGATGTTCGATTGCCTATGAAAACAGACCATTTTTTGGGGGTTGCAGACAACCAATGCAAAACGATTGCGGAATCTGTCCACGCAAATACTCTTAGATCATCAGCCTGTAAAGATAGTTTTATTTTATTAATTAGGTGTGTTAGTAGCAAAGCTCCACATAGCTCGAGCCTAGGAAGAGAAAGAATTTTAATGGGTGCGACCCTGGTCTTGGCGGCCACCAAAGACACAGAAATACCTCCACTTAGGCTTATACTACGGCAATACACTACAGCTCCATAGGCATCCAAAGAAGCATCGCAAAAGGCATGTAGTTCACAATTTATTTTGTTGGTCCATATGATTCTAGGGACAGAAATAGACTCGATGAGATGAAGCTGATCTCGAATGGTAGTCCAACGAAGTGCCATTTCCTCCGGAACCTGGTCGTCCCAGCCCAACTTTTCTCGCCAAAGGTCTTGAAAGAATATCTTGATTGCGATTATAACCGGTGCAACAAATCCAAGTGGGTCAAAAATTCTTGAAGCATCTGAAAGTATTCCGCGTTTTGTACAGTTTAGTTTGTTAGGAAATTTGACCTTGTACGTGAAAGAATCCTTTGATGGACACCACTGCAACCCAAGCACCTTAACCATATTAGAATCTTCGAATTCAATTGGCGACATCTGTCGTTGATCTTCTGGTAGTGATAGTAGAAGAGGCCAGCAGTTTGTGGTCCATTTGCGAAGGTTGAAACCGGCGCTATGGAGCACATCTACCAGTTCTTTTTGAAGAGAAATCAATTCGTCAACGCAGTCAGCACCGGTTATTATATCATCAACGTAAAAATCGTTTAAAATAATCGAACTAACGCGTGGGTTACTTTCAGCGACGTCTAATGCAAGTTGTTTGAGAGTTCGTACTGCCAAAAAAGGAGCAGCTGAAGTACCATACGTTACCGTCAAAAGCTTAAAATGTTTAATAGGGTCTTCAGGATTGTCACGCCAAATAATCCGCTGAAAATTTGTGTGCTTAGGGGAAATCCAGATTTGGCGGTACATCTTTTCGATGTCCCCTGTAATTGTATATGAATGACGACGAGATCTTAGGCAGATAGAAAATATGTCCCGCTGAATTGTGGGGCCAACGAGAAGTGATTCATTCAAAGACGAGGTGCCGCTGTGATTTAGTTTAGCAGAACCATCAAACACCACGCGCACCTTGGTTGTGGTGCTATCTTCTTTTATAACTGGGTGATGTGGCAAATAATAATGTGGCGTTGATTTTTGTAGTTCATTTGGTGGAATTTCTTCCATATGACCAAGCGATATATATTCTTCTATAAATTTTGAATACGATGTTTTCAGATTTGGATCAGATAAGAATCTGCGTTCGATAGAAAATAGTCGATTTAATGCCAACCGAAGTGAACCTTCTTCATTAAGAATAACATTATTTTTAAATGGTAACTCAACCATGTATTTTCCATCTTCATGACGTCTGTGTGTTGAAGCAAAATGCTCTTCAGCTTGTTGCTCTTCAACCGATAGAAATGGTTCATAATTAACCTCTTCTAGTCGAAAAAAGCGTTCCAAATCGACATGTTGCGAGTAGTCTAATCGAGTGCAAAATGACCTTACTGCCTTATCTCGTGAATCTTGCTGCTGATAGCTTCCAGCTATCACCCAGCCGAATATAGTCGGAATTGATTTAGGACCCCCTGTAACTATTGCTTCAGATGGTCCGTTAATAATGCTAAACACTTTATCTGATCCAATCAAAATGTCTATTGGGCCAGGAATATTGAAGGCTGGATCTGCTAGGTTCATGGAAAATATTTTAGTGAAATCGATATTTGTTATTTCAGTTGATGGAAGCAACGATGTCAACTTTGTAATGACGTAACAATCGATGTCAATATTATTTGAATCATGTGTGGAATGTATAGTCAGGTTTACCAGACCGTTAGTAACACCTGCCGAAGTAGATGCGACTCCCAAAATAGGAATACGTATTCGTTTCCGAGAGAGCCCTAGTCGTTGAACACATTGTTCAGTCACGAAGGAAACTTGGGATCCTGTATCAAGTAGTACACGAATATTTTGATAAACTCCTTGCTTATCACGAGTTCTAACCACAGCAGTAGGAAGAATAGTACTTGTATGATGATTGGCTTCAAGAGAATGGTTAATTACAATGGGATCAATAGTATCCTGTCGTGGTGACGAAGAAGGAGGAGATTGCTTTTCATCCTGATTAGAACTTGTATTTGAATGTGACGTGTTTGCGTTTTGTATAGGATGTACTAGAGTGTGATGACGAGTAGAGCACATCTTACATCGAAAGTTAGAATGACATTTGTTGGAAGGATGACCTGATCGAAGACAGTTAAAGCATAAAGACTTTTCCTTAACGAATTTACGGCGTGCATCCACCGATAAGCCCATAAATGCCTTACAAGAAGGAAGAAGATGGTCTTCTTGACATTTGGGACACCCTATTTTGGTTTCCACCAAGTGTGTTCGAACACTACTTTGAGCCTTGTTGGTTGTTTTAGAAGAACGAGTTACAGGTAACGTATAGCATGATTCAAGGCAGCTACAGCGGTTTTCCAAAAATTCAAGAAATTTGCTAATAGTACATTCATCGTTTGAACCGATTTCTTCTGCCCATGCCTGTTTTGTTTCGTGGTCTACTTTTTGTAGCAAAATAAAAATAAGCCAAGGATCTCTCGACTCAGAACCAAGTGCCTTTAAACCTCGTATGGTCTCGTCAGCCCCATCTGTCAGTTTTCGAAGAGACTGCACGTTGTTAGAACTACACGATTGCAACGAAATAAACGATTGTATGAACGATTGAATAATTAAATGTTTCTTGTCGAACCGCGCCTCAAGTTTATCCCACGCTTCTAAATAATTATTCTCGGAACATGAAATATGTTTAATTAGGTTTGCTGCATCTCCACCCAAAAAAGATTTTAGATACTGAAACTTTTGAGTTGCAGTAATCGAAGTGTTACGATCAATTGTTCCAGTAAAAAGATCCCTGAAACCAGGCCAGTCTTTGTAATCACCATAAAATGTAGGAATTTTACACTCTGGCAATTTGACAGTTTTGGGGTTAACTTGATTTGCATCTAATTTTTTTAGAATTGAAGCTTGCTGAGACGCTAATGTATCACCTAACGATTGATCTGTTATAGAACTAGACTTTGAGAGATTGCGAATTGAATTTTGTATTAAAGCATAAGCCTGACAGTACTTATCTTCGTACTCGGCAAACTCTTCCTCTGGATCTACAAACGCTTCGTCATCGCAAAATTCATACAAGCTATCCTGGTGAGTTGTGAAATTAGACCAGGCGTCCGTAAGCCGAGTCATATGAATTTCCAACAAATCGATTGATGTGGAATCATCGATTGTCAATGCGAATGATAATGCCCTAGTTATTCCCGCCTTGGCATGGCCACATCTCACTTTAACTATGTTCATTTTTATAGTCTATGTAATGCAATTTTTTGTAAAAAAATTCAAAAAGAAATAAATTTGCTTTTTATAATTAATAACCGATCATCAAATCAAAATGTTCATAAAAAGTTTGTAAAGAGTTCATGCAAGAAAAAAAAAAACACATGCATTGGATTAATCATGCCATAGATTACCAATCGAATATCAGTGGTATTTTACCGTTTGATTTTGCAAAAATTTTGTATCAAAAAATGTTTGGGTGTATGTTCTCATGCACATGCAGTGATAATAAAACCACAAAAATTTATATGATATTCATGAAATTCATACTTATTCAGCTAACAGTAAATTGTAGGTACAATTGATTTAATTTTTAGCATTAAAATGTTCACAATCACTTCCTAAATTCAATTTTAATCCGATTATCTCGAAGGACCAGAAAATGTTCAATAATATGTAAGAAATAAAACTTAAACAATCACTCAATTATAAGAACACCCTATATTTCTGAACAATTATTATATTTTTGCTATTATGTACTCTCTCGAAATATTATAAACGTTTAACATGTTATAATCCCCAAATCGAACGATGTTACAGCTTTGTATTTTATGATTATGTACATATACGAATGCATATAATGATGCGAACCAAATTGTATTATATTTATCATTGTTAGTTTAGTTGCAATAAAGCGTTTTAAGTCGAAGCATCTTGTCTTGTGGTTTTATTATTTTGGTCGCCTCTCCACTCCGTGCCCCTTACATCCTCAGAAGTGGGATTAAGTACAGTCGATTAGTACAGTCACTTTAACTTTTTTTTCTCAAAGTACTTTAATTATGTCATTAAATGCGCCAAGTAATTTATGTTTTAAGAGTTTACATTAAGAAATTAAGTTACGAAATCTTTTTGTGAAATTTTATTTTATTGGCGATTTAATATAAAGAACGAGAAAAATCAAGCGCTGTAAAGATGACCACAAGAGCTTCGCGTTTTATTGAAATTGCAACTGTGCAACAACTCAAGGACAAGCTAGCTGAAATTGGGCTTCCAACAAATGGCCTTAAGTCAGCTTTAAAGCTTCGTTTGGAGGAAGGCCTTGAACAACTAGAGGAGTCCCAGGTCGAAGAACTTTTTCCTCCAGGCGAAATTGATGACCACAACTCCGATGAATCTTCCCAACTTGAAGAGGAAAATAGATTGGTGTTGCAGCAATTGGACAGTTTGAGACAGATCGTGGCAAGAAAAGAGGAGATTCGTTTGCTTCAGAGAAAATTGGCTGAATTAAATCATCCTGTTGAGATAACCCAATCAGTTTTTTCATTTAGAGACATCGAGGAGTCTCTTCAAACATTTTCTGGTGACGACAATTTTCCTGTGACCAAATGGATTAAGAGCATCGAAGAATCCCAGCAAATTTACAAATTTGATGATGCCAAGTGTTTCATTTATGCTCAACGTTTGCTGAAAGGGACAGCGAAACTCTTTTTAAGGTCTGTGACATGCCGTTCTTGGAGTGAACTCAAGAGTGCTCTTATCAATGAGTTCCAACAACATTCAACCGCAGCAGATGTCCACAACAATTTACGAAATCGGAGAAAACGAGGAGATGAAAGCATTCAACAATATGTGCTTATCATGCAGGAGATAGCAAGCTCAGCTGATATCGAGGAGCAAGATATCATATATTATGTTATTAAAGGTATACCCGATACGATGTCTAACAAACAAATTTTGCTTACAGCGAACAGTATTGCGGACCTGAAGAGAATGCTTAGAAAGTATGAGCAAATGAAGACGTCAGAGTTCCAATCATCATCATCTGTGAGCAAAACGACGACAAATGAATATAAACCAGTTCCTAGCATGAACAAAATTAGATGCTTTAACTGCAATGACGTTGGACATGTGCTCACTAGATGTCCAAAGCCACGCAGAGAGAAGGGCTCTTGTTTTCAATGCGGTCAAATGGGGCATATCATACAAAATTGTCCAAAATCAGCTGTGTGTGTTTTAGAAGGTGGTGATATTGCTAAACAACAACATCAAGACGATTTCCATGGAATGTTTGAGTATACATTCCTCAGTGACGATCAGCCTATAACCACCAAACTACAAGCCGAGACAATGATTGACACTGGCAGTCCAATAAGCTTTATCCAGCAAAAATATGTACCACCTTATTTGATGACATCGATCGACTCTTCAACTTGTGACTTCGTGGGAATCAATAATAGCAAATTAATTATTTATGGTAAGGTTGTTTGCAATATTAAGGCTTATGATTTTAGTTTTAAGAATTTATGTTTATTTGTTGTAAAAAATGATTCTATGAGAGACGCCATTATTTTGGGGCGAGATTTTTTATCAAAAACAAATTTAAAACTTACGTTAAATGGTAAACCATTAATTTTATGTGAAAAAAATTGTGCCAAAGAGAGTGAATTAAATGTTGTTAATGAAGAAATTTTGAGCATTGATACGTTTGAAAGTCGCGATGATAAAGTTACTTTAAATAATAATGAAAAATTAAGCCTAGATGAAAAAAACAAAATTCGAGATTTAGACTGTGGAAATGTTTTTACGACTTGTGATTCAAAAGAAGCGAATAAAAATGAGATTGAATTGAAAACTAATTTGACTGATACGAACAATGTTTTTAACTGCGCGCCTAGTAGATTGCCATATTCTCATGAGATAGAATTTAAAAAATTTTCAGATGAGCTTTTAGAAAAGAAAATTATTTGCAATGTTCCACATGCGTTAACAAAACTGAAACATTTTCAAATTTTGCATGATTTTTTTTCTATAGCATGTGAGAATAATTTAAAATACGGTTTTAACGAATGCATGTTTATGCATGAAACAATAAATAATTTCGAATATGATGTTTCGTTTGGTGTCAAAAGATCTCATGCGGAGGGTAAGCGTGCTGTGATAGTATTTCCAACCCCAAGTTTTACACCAAACTTTTTGCTTTTTGGAATCCGGCAGAGGGGTGATATTAACGAAAATATTCGTGAATATCTAGAAAAAATTAGAGATCCATACCAAGTTATAAAAGCGCTTCCAAGTGACAAATATCTATTTAAGAACTTTAGAAATTTGCAGATTTCACAGTATGAGGGGGATTGCATCTCCTAAAAAAAAAATATGACGCCATACAAAGTCGAATGAATAAGTAAAACGTATCAATGTGCAATATTTTTCAATTCGTTTAAATAAACCAAAATGTTTTTTTTATGTAACAAATCAAATGTTCAAATATTGTATTTTATCTTATTGATTGTTTAATTTATGTTAAAATCAAGTATATTTTATACTATTCGAAAAATAATCTATAAACTATAGAATCTTTTATATATGCTTTATTATATGCATGTTTTTTATACTTTTAATAATGATATTAATCTTATTAAATCGAGGTCGATTTTATTTTAAAGAGGGTGGAGTTGTAAGAAATAAAACTTAAACAATCACTCAATTATAAGAACACCCTATATTTCTGAACAATTATTATATTTTTGCTATTATGTACTCTCTCGAAATATTATAAACGTTTAACATGTTATAATCCCCAAATCGAACGATGTTACAGCTTTGTATTTTATGATTATGTACATATACGAATGCATATAATGATGCGAACCAAATTGTATTATATTTATCATTGTTAGTTTAGTTGCAATAAAGCGTTTTAAGTCGAAGCATCTTGTCTTGTGGTTTTATTATTTTGGTCGCCTCTCCACTCCGTGCCCCTTACAAATAAATCATGGATTGTATTTTAAATGTTTGATTTGTTTAGGTAGTTTGTATTTTATGTAGAAATAGACAGTAAAAAAATGTTTGTGTGAATTTCAATATAATTGTTTAATTAAATGTTGTAATGTATGATACTTATAAAATGTGTGTGATCTCCGTGATGGTCCAAAATGAAAAGGGCAGATCTTAACAAAATTACAATAGAATTTACCAAAGCGAAAAAAGAGCACAAAGCAAAATTAAAGATCAAAACAAGTTACAGTTCGTTTTCGGAGTAAATTACTCTCTTGTTTCCAATTAAATTGAGTGTAATTAAAAATAAGGTTTAGGTTTAGAATTCATAGGGTATTATTTTATATGTTGGGCACTTTGTGCACATAGTCTCAAACAGAAGGATATCGACTCACAGAGCACAAAAATGTATTTTCTATAAGTTTTGGACTTGTAGTTTTGTTCTTAGAGAATTTTGAATTTTGCAAGTTTTGGGGTGTTTAGACGCTCGGTTAACGAGATATGACGATTTAAACATTTTGCAATGTTATTTTCTTCAAACGTGAATTTTTCAACTCCAATTGAATTGTATTCGAAGGATATCGACTCACAGAGCACAAAAATGTATTTTCTATAAGTTTTGGACTTGTAGTTTTGTTTTTAGAGAATTTTGAATTTTGCAAGTTTTGGGGTGTTTAGACGCTCGGTTAACGAGATATGACGATTTAAACATTTTGCAATGTTATTTTCTTCAAACGTGAATTTTTCAACTCCAATTGAATTGTATGCGAAGGATATCGACTCACAGAGCACAAAAATGTATTTTCTATAAGTTTTGGACTTGTAGTTTAGTTTTAAGAGAATTTTGAATTTTGCAAGTTTTGGGGTGTTTAGACGCTCGGTTAACGAGATATGACGATTTAAACATTTTGCAATGTTATTTTCTTCAAACGTGAATTTTTCAACTCCATTTGAATTGTATGCGATTTTTAGAGAATTTTGAATTTTGCAAGTTTTGGGGTGTTTAGACGCTCGGTTAACGAGATATGACGATTTAAACATTTTGCAATGTTATTTTCTTCAAACGTGAATTTTTCAACTCCAATTGAATTGTATTCGAAGGATATCGACTCACAGAGCACAAAAATGTATTTTCTATAAGTTTTGGACTTGTAGTTTTGTTTTTAGAGAATTTTGAATTTTGCAAGTTTTGGGGTGTTTAGACGCTCGGTTAACGAGATATGACGATTTAAACATTTTGCAATGTTATTTTCTTCAAACGTGAATTTTTCAACTCCAATTAAATTGTATTCGAAGGATATCGACTCACAGAGCACAAAAATGTATTTTCTATAAGTTTTGGACTTGTAGTTTTGTTTTTAGAGAATTTTGAATTTTGCAAGTTTTGGGGTGTTTAGACGCTCGGTTAACGAGATATGACGATTTAAACATTTTGCAATGTTATTTTCTTCAAACGTGAATTTTTCAACTCCAATTGAATTGTATTCGAAGGATATCGACTCACAGAGCACAAAAATGTATTATCTATAAGTTTTGGACTTGTAGTTTTGTTTTTAGAGAATTTTGAATTTTGCAAGTTTTGGGGTGTTTAGACGCTCGGTTAACGAGATATGACGATTTAAACATTTTGCAATGTTATTTTCTTCAAACGTGAATTTTTCAACTCCAATTTAATTGTATGCGAAGGATATCGACTCACAGAGCACAAAAATGTATTTTCTATAAGTTTTGGACTTGTAGTTTTGTTTTTAGAGAATTTTGAATTTTGCAAGTTTTGGGGTGTTTAGACGCTCGGTTAACGAGATATGACGATTTAAACATTTTGCAATGTTATTTTCTTCAAACGTGAATTTTTCAACTCCAATTGAATTGTATTCGAAGGATATCGACTCACAGAGCACAAAAATGTATTTTCTATAAGTTTTGGACTTGTAGTTTTGTTTTTAGAGAATTTTGAATTTTGCAAGTTTTGGGGTGTTTAGACGCTCGGTTAACGAGATATGACGATTTAAACATTTTGCAATGTTATTTTCTTCAAACGTAAATTTTTCAACTCCAATTGATTTGTATTCGAAGGATATCGACTCACAGAGCACAAAAATGTATTTTCTATAAGTTTTGGACTTGTAGTTTTGTTTTTAGAGAATTTTGAATTTTGCAAGTTTTGGGGTGTTTAGACGCTCGGTTAACGAGATATGACGATTTAAACATTTTGCAATGTTATTTTCTTCAAACGTAAATTTTTCAACTCCAATTGATTTGTATTCGAAGGATATCGACTCACAGAGCACAAAAATGTATTTTCTATAAGTTTTGGACTTGTAGTTTTGTTTTTAGAGAATTTTGAATTTTGCAAGTTTTGGGGTTAACGAGATATGACGATTTAAACATTTTGCAATGTTATTTTCTTCAAACGTGAATTTTTCAACTCTAATTGAATTGTATGCGAAGGATATCGACTCACAGAGCACAAAAATGTATTTTCTATAAGTTTTGGACTTGTAGTTTTGTTTTTAGAGAATTTTGAATTTTGCAAGTTTTGGGGTGTTTAGACGCTCGGTTAACGAGATATGACGATTTAAACATTTTGCAATGTTATTTTCTTCAAACGTGAATTTTTCAACTCCAATTGAATTGTATGCGAAGGATATCGACTCACAGAACACAAAAATGTATTTTCTATAAGTTTTGGACTTGTAGTTTTGTTTTTAGAGAATTTTGAATTTTGCAAGTTTTGGGGTGTTTAGACGCTCGGTTAACGAGATATGACGATTTAAACATTTTGCAATGTTATTTTCTTCAAACGTGAATTTTTCAACTCTAATTTAATTGTATGCGAAGGATATCGACTCACAGAGCACAAAAATGTATTTTCTATAAGTTTTGGACTTGTAGTTTTGTTTTTAGAGAATTTTGAATTTTGCAAGTTTTGGGGTGTTTAGACGCTCGGTTAACGAGATATGACGATTTAAACATTTTGCAATGTTATTTTCTTCAAACGTGAATTTTTCAACTCCAATTGAATTGTATTCGAAGGATATCGACTCACAGAGCACAAAAATGTATTTTCTATAAGTTTTGGACTTGTAGTTTTGTTTTTAGAGAATTTTGAATTTTGCAAGTTTTGGGGTTAACGAGATATGACGATTTAAACATTTTGCAATGTTATTTTCTTCAAACGTGAATTTTTCAACTCTAATTGAATTGTATGCGAAGGATATCGACTCACAGAGCACAAAAATGTATTTTCTATAAGTTTTGGACTTGTAGTTTTGTTTTTAGAGAATTTTGAATTTTGCAAGTTTTGGGGTGTTTAGACGCTCGGTTAACGAGATATGACGATTTAAACATTTTGCAATGTTATTTTCTTCAAACGTGAATTTTTCAACTCCAATTGAATTGTATTCGAAGGATATCGACTCACAGAGCACAAAAATGTATTTTCTATAAGTTTTGGACTTGTAGTTTTGTTTTTAGAGAATTTTGAATTTTGCAAGTTTTGGGGTGTTTAGACGCTCGGTTAACGAGATATGACGATTTAAACATTTTGCAATGTTATTTTCTTCAAACGTGAATTTTTCAACTCCAATTGAATTGTATTCGAAGGATATCGACTCACAGAGCACAAAAATGTATTTTCTATAAGTTTTGGACTTGTAGTTTTGTTTTTAGAGAATTTTGAATTTTGCAAGTTTTGGGGTGTTTAGACGCTCGGTTAACGAGATATGACGATTTAAACATTTTGCAATGTTATTTTCTTCAAACGTGAATTTTTCAACTCCAATTGAATTGTATTCGAAGGATATCGACTCACAGAGCACAAAAATGTATTTTCTATAAGTTTTGGACTTGTAGTTTTGTTTTTAGAGAATTTTGAATTTTGCAAGTTTTGGGGTGTTTAGACGCTCGGTTAACGAGATATGACGATTTAAACATTTTGCAATGTTATTTTCTTCAAACGTGAATTTTTCAACTCCAATTGAATTGTATTCGAAGGATATCGACTCACAGAGCACAAAAATGTATTTTCTATAAGTTTTGGACTTGTAGTTTTGTTTTTAGAGAATTTTGAATTTTGCAAGTTTTGGGGTGTTTAGACGCTCGGTTAACGAGATATGACGATTTAAACATTTTGCAATGTTATTTTCTTCAAACGTGAATTTTTCAACTCTAATTTAATTGTATGCGAAGGATATCGACTCACAGAGCACAAAAATGTATTTTCTATAAGTTTTGGACTTGTAGTTTTGTTTTTAGAGAATTTTGAATTTTGCAAGTTTTGGGGTGTTTAGACGCTCGGTTAACGAGATATGACGATTTAAACATTTTGCAATGTTATTTTCTTCAAACGTGAATTTTTCAACTCCAATTGAATTGTATTCGAAGGATATCGACTCACAGAGCACAAAAATGTATTTTCTATAAGTTTTGGACTTGTAGTTTTGTTTTTAGAGAATTTTGAATTTTGCAAGTTTTGGGGTGTTTAGACGCTCGGTTAACGAGATATGACGATTTAAACATTTTGCAATGTTATTTTCTTCAAACGTAAATTTTTCAACTCCAATTGATTTGTATTCGAAGGATATCGACTCACAGAGCACAAAAATGTATTTTCTATAAGTTTTGGACTTGTAGTTTTGTTTTTAGAGAATTTTGAATTTTGCAAGTTTTGGGGTGTTTAGACGCTCGGTTAACGAGATATGACGATTTAAACATTTTGCAATGTTATTTTCTTCAAACGTAAATTTTTCAACTCCAATTGATTTGTATTCGAAGGATATCGACTCACAGAGCACAAAAATGTATTTTCTATAAGTTTTGGACTTGTAGTTTTGTTTTTAGAGAATTTTGAATTTTGCAAGTTTTGGGGTTAACGAGATATGACGATTTAAACATTTTGCAATGTTATTTTCTTCAAACGTGAATTTTTCAACTCTAATTGAATTGTATGCGAAGGATATCGACTCACAGAGCACAAAAATGTATTTTCTATAAGTTTTGGACTTGTAGTTTTGTTTTTAGAGAATTTTGAATTTTGCAAGTTTTGGGGTGTTTAGACGCTCGGTTAACGAGATATGACGATTTAAACATTTTGCAATGTTATTTTCTTCAAACGTAAATTTTTCAACTCCAATTGATTTGTATTCGAAGCATATCGACTCACAGAGCACAAAAATGTATTTTCTATAAGTTTTGGACTTGTAGTTTTGTTTTTAGAGAATTTTGAATTTTGCAAGTTTTGGGGTGTTTAGAAACTCGGTTAACGAGATATGACGATTTAAACATTTTGCAATGTTATTTTCTTCAAACGTGAATTTTTCAACTCCAATTGAATTGTATTCGAAGGATATCGACTCACAGAGCACAAAAATGTATTTTCTATAAGTTTTGGACTTGCAGTTTTGTTTTTAGAGAATTTTGAATTGTGCAAGTTTTGGGGTGTTTAGACGCTCGGTTAACGAGATATGACGATTTAAACATTTTGCAATGTTATTTTCTTCAAACGTGAATTTTTCAACTCCAATTGAATTGTATTCGAAGGATATCGACTCACAGAGCACAAAAATGTATTTTCTATAAGTTTTGGACTTGTAGTTTTGTTTTTAGAGAATTTTGAATTTTGCAAGTTTTGGGGTGTTTAGACGCTCGGTTAACGAGATATGACGATTTAAACATTTTGCAATGTTATTTTCTTCAAACGTGAATTTTTTAACTCTAATTGAATTGTATGCGAAGGATATCGACTCACAGAGCACAAAAATGTATTTTCTATAAGTTTTGGACTTGTAGTTTTGTTTTTAGAGAATTTTGAATTTTGCAAGTTTTGGGGTGTTTAGACGCTCGGTTAACGAGATATGACGATTTAAACATTTTGCAATGTTATTTTCTTCAAACGTGAATTTTTCAACTCTAATTGAATTGTATGCGAAGGATATCGACTCACAGAGCACAAAAATGGATTTTCTATAAGTTTTGGACTTGTAGTTTTGTTTTTAGAGAATTTTGAATTTTGCAAGTTTTGGGGTGTTTAGACGCTCGGTTAACGAGATATGACGATAAACATTTTGCAATGTTATTTTCTTCAAACGTGAATTTTTCAACTCCAATTGAATTGTATTCGAAGGATATCGACTCACAGAGCACAAAAATGTATTTTCTATAAGTTTTGGACTTGTAGTTTTGTTTTTAGAGAATTTTGAATTTTGCAAGTTTTGGGGTGTTTAGACGCTCGGTTAACGAGATATGACGATTTAAACATTTTGCAATGTTATTTTCTTCAAACGTCAATTTTTCAACTCCAATTGAATTGTATGCGAAGGATATCGACTCACAGAGCACAAAAATGTATTTTCTATAAGTTTTGGACTTGTAGTTTTGTTTTTAGAGAATTTTGAATTTTGCAAGTTTTGGGGTGTTTAGACGCTCGGTTAACGAGATATGACGATTTAAACATTTTGCAATGTCATTTTCTTCAAACGTGAATTTTTCAACTCTAATTGAATTGTATGCGAAGGATATCGACTCACAGAGCACAAAAATGTATTTTCTATAAGTTTTGGACTTGTAGTTTTGTTTTTAGAGAATTTTGAATTTTGCAAGTTTTGGGGTGTTTAGACGCTCGGTTAACGAGATATGACGATAAACATTTTGCAATGTTATTTTCTTCAAACGTGAATTTTTCAACTCCAATTGAATTGTATTCGAAGGATATCGACTCACAGAGCACAAAAATGTATTTTCTATAAGTTTTGGACTTGTAGTTTTGTTTTTAGAGAATTTTGAATTTTGCAAGTTTTGGGGTGTTTAGACGCTCGGTTAACGAGATATGATGATTTAAACATTTTGCAATGTTATTTTCTTCAAACGTGAATTTTTCAACTCCAATTGAATTGTATTCGAAGGATATCGACTCACAGAGCACAAAAATGTATTTTCTATAAGTTTTGGACTTGTAGTTTTGTTTTTAGAGAATTTTGAATTTTGCAAGTTTTGGGGTGTTTAGACGCTCGGTTAACGAGATATGACGATAAACATTTTGCAATGTTATTTTCTTCAAACGTGAATTTTTCAACTCCATTTGAATTGTATTCGAAGGATATCGACTCACAGAGCACAAAAATGTATTTTCTATAAGTTTTGGACTTGTAGTTTTGTTTTTAGAGAATTTTGAATTTTGCAAGTTTTGGGGTGTTTAGACGCTCGGTTAACGAGATATGACGATTTAAACATTTTGCAATGTTATTTTCTTCAAACGTGAATTTTTCAACTCCAATTGAATTGTATTCGAAGGATATCGACTCACAGAGCACAAAAATGTATTTTCTATAAGTTTTGGACTTGTAGTTTTGTTTTTAGAGAATTTTGAATTTTGCAAGTTTTGGGGTGTTTAGACGCTCGGTTAACGAGATATGACGATTTAAACATTTTGCAATGTTATTTTCTTCAAACGTGAATTTTTCAACTCCAATTAAATTGTATTCGAAGGATATCGACTCACAGAGCACAAAAATGTATTTTCTATAAGTTTTGGACTTGTAGTTTTTTTTTTAGAGAATTTTGAATTGTGCAAGTTTTGGGGTGTTTAGACGCTCGGTTAACGAGATATGACGATTTAAACATTTTGCAATGTTATTTTCTTCAAACGTGAATTTTTCAACTCCAATTGAATTGTATTCGAAGGATATCGACTCACAGAGCACAAAAATGTATTTTCTATAAGTTTTGGACTTGTAGTTTTGTTTTTAGAGAATTTTGAATTTTGCAAGTTTTGGGGTGTTTAGACGCTCGGTTAACGAGATATGACGATTTAAACATTTTGCAATGTTATTTTCTTCAAACGTGAATTTTTCAACTCTAATTGAATTGTATGCGAAGGATATCGACTCACAGAGCACAAAAATGTATTTTCTATAAGTTTTGGACTTGTAGTTTTGTTTTTAGAGAATTTTGAATTTTGCAAGTTTTGGGGTGTTTAGACGCTCGGTTAACGAGATATGACGATTTAAACATTTTGCAATGTTATTTTCTTCAAACGTGAATTTTTCAACTCCAATTGAATTGTATTCGAAGGATATCGACTCACAGAGCACAAAAATGTATTTTCTATAAGTTTTGGACTTGTAGTTTTGTTTTTAGAGAATTTTGAATTTTGCAAGTTTTGGGGTGTTTAGACGCTCGGTTAACGAGATATGATGATTTAAACATTTTGCAATGTTATTTTCTTCAAACGTGAATTTTTCAACTCCAATTGAATTGTATTCGAAGGATATCGACTCACAGAGCACAAAAATGTATTTTCTATAAGTTTTGGACTTGTAGTTTTGTTTTTAGAGAATTTTGAATTTTGCAAGTTTTGGGGTGTTTAGACGCTCGGTTAACGAGATATGACGATTTAAACATTTTGCAATGTTATTTTCTTCAAACGTGAATTTTTCAACTCCAATTGAATTGTATTCGAAGGATATCGACTCACAGAGCACAAAAATGTATTTTCTATAAGTTTTGGACTTGTAGTTTTGTTTTTAGAGAATTTTGAATTTTGCAAGTTTTGGGGTGTTTAGAAACTCGGTTAACGAGATATGACGATTTAAACATTTTGCAATGTTATTTTCTTCAAACGTGAATTTTTCAACTCCAATTGAATTGTATTCGAAGGATATCGACTCACAGAGCACAAAAATGTATTTTCTATAAGTTTTGGACTTGTAGTTTTGTTTTTAGAGAATTTTGAATTTTGCAAGTTTTGGGGTGTTTAGACGCTCGGTTAACGAGATATGACGATAAACATTTTGCAATGTTATTTTCTTCAAACGTGAATTTTTCAACTCCATTTGAATTGTATTCGAAGGATATCGACTCACAGAGCACAAAAATGTATTTTCTATAAGTTTTGGACTTGTAGTTTTGTTTTTAGAGAATTTTGAATTTTGCAAGTTTTGGGGTGTTTAGACGCTCGGTTAACGAGATATGACGATTTAAACATTTTGCAATGTTATTTTCTTCAAACGTGAATTTTTCAACTCCAATTGAATTGTATTCGAAGGATATCGACTCACAGAGCACAAAAATGTATTTTCTATAAGTTTTGGACTTGTAGTTTTGTTTTTAGAGAATTTTGAATTTTGCAAGTTTTGGGGTGTTTAGACGCTCGGTTAACGAGATATGACGATTTAAACATTTTGCAATGTTATTTTCTTCAAACGTGAATTTTTCAACTCCAATTAAATTGTATTCGAAGGATATCGACTCACAGAGCACAAAAATGTATTTTCTATAAGTTTTGGACTTGTAGTTTTTTTTTTAGAGAATTTTGAATTGTGCAAGTTTTGGGGTGTTTAGACGCTCGGTTAACGAGATATGACGATTTAAACATTTTGCAATGTTATTTTCTTCAAACGTGAATTTTTCAACTCCAATTGAATTGTATTCGAAGGATATCGACTCACAGAGCACAAAAATGTATTTTCTATAAGTTTTGGACTTGTAGTTTTGTTTTTAGAGAATTTTGAATTTTGCAAGTTTTGGGGTGTTTAGACGCTCGGTTAACGAGATATGACGATTTAAACATTTTGCAATGTTATTTTCTTCAAACGTGAATTTTTCAACTCTAATTGAATTGTATGCGAAGGATATCGACTCACAGAGCACAAAAATGTATTTTCTATAAGTTTTGGACTTGTAGTTTTGTTTTTAGAGAATTTTGAATTTTGCAAGTTTTGGGGTGTTTAGACGCTCGGTTAACGAGATATGACGATTTAAACATTTTGCAATGTTATTTTCTTCAAACGTGAATTTTTCAACTCCAATTGAATTGTATTCGAAGGATATCGACTCACAGAGCACAAAAATGTATTTTCTATAAGTTTTGGACTTGTAGTTTTGTTTTTAGAGAATTTTGAATTTTGCAAGTTTTGGGGTGTTTAGACGCTCGGTTAACGAGATATGATGATTTAAACATTTTGCAATGTTATTTTCTTCAAACGTGAATTTTTCAACTCCAATTGAATTGTATTCGAAGGATATCGACTCACAGAGCACAAAAATGTATTTTCTATAAGTTTTGGACTTGTAGTTTTGTTTTTAGAGAATTTTGAATTTTGCAAGTTTTGGGGTGTTTAGACGCTCGGTTAACGAGATATGACGATTTAAACATTTTGCAATGTTATTTTCTTCAAACGTGAATTTTTCAACTCCAATTGAATTGTATTCGAAGGATATCGACTCACAGAGCACAAAAATGTATTTTCTATAAGTTTTGGACTTGTAGTTTTGTTTTTAGAGAATTTTGAATTTTGCAAGTTTTGGGGTGTTTAGAAACTCGGTTAACGAGATATGACGATTTAAACATTTTGCAATGTTATTTTCTTCAAACGTGAATTTTTCAACTCCAATTGAATTGTATTCGAAGGATATCGACTCACAGAGCACAAAAATGTATTTTCTATAAGTTTTGGACTTGTAGTTTTGTTTTAAGAGAATTTTGAATTTTGCAAGTTTTGGGGTGTTTAGACGCTCGGTTAACGAGATATGACGATTTAAACATTTTGCAATGTTATTTTCTTCAAACGTGAATTTTTCAACTCCAATTGAATTGTATTCGAAGGATATCGACTCACAGAGCACAAAAATGTATTTTCTATAAGTTTTGGACTTGTAGTTTTGTTTTTAGAGAATTTTGAATTTTGCAAGTTTTGGGGTGTTTAGACGCTCGGTTAACGAGATATGACGATTTAAACATTTTGCAATGTTATTTTCTTCAAACGTGAATTTTTCAACTCTAATTGAATTGTATGCGAAGGATATCGACTCACAGAGCACAAAAATGTATTTTCTATAAGTTTTGGACTTGTAGTTTTGTTTTTAGAGAATTTTGAATTTTGCAAGTTTTGGGGTGTTTAGACGCTCGGTTAACGAGATATGACGATTTAAACATTTTGCAATGTTATTTTCTTCAAACGTGAATTTTTCAACTCCAATTGAATTGTATTCGAAGGATATCGACTCACAGAGCACAAAAATGTATTTTCTATAAGTTTTGGACTTGTAGTTTTGTTTTTAGAGAATTTTGAATTTTGCAAGTTTTGGGGTGTTTAGACGCTCGGTTAACGAGATATGATGATTTAAACATTTTGCAATGTTATTTTCTTCAAACGTGAATTTTTCAACTCCAATTGAATTGTATTCGAAGGATATCGACTCACAGAGCACAAAAATGTATTTTCTATAAGTTTTGGACTTGTAGTTTTGTTTTTAGAGAATTTTGAATTTTGCAAGTTTTGGGGTGTTTAGACGCTCGGTTAACGAGATATGACGATTTAAACATTTTGCAATGTTATTTTCTTCAAACGTGAATTTTTCAACTCCAATTGAATTGTATTCGAAGGATATCGACTCACAGAGCACAAAAATGTATTTTCTATAAGTTTTGGACTTGTAGTTTTTTTTTTAGAGAATTTTGAATTTTGCAAGTTTTTAGGTGTTTAGACGCTCGGTTAACGAGATATGACGATTTAAACATTTTGCAATGTTATTTTCTTCAAACGTGATTTTTTCAACTCCAATTGAATTGTATTCGAAGGATATCGACTCACAGAGCACAAAAATGTATTTTCTATAAGTTTTGGACTTGTAGTTTTGTTTTTAGAGAATTTTGAATTTTGCAAGTTTTGGGGTGTTTAGAAACTCGGTTAACGAGATATGACGATTTAAACATTTTGCAATGTTATTTTCTTCAAACGTGAATTTTTCAACTCCAATTGAATTGTATTCGAAGGATATCGACTCACAGAGCACAAAAATGTATTTTCTATAAGTTTTGGACTTGTAGTTTTGTTTTAAGAGAATTTTTAATTTTGCAAGTTTTGGGGTGTTTAGACGCTCGGTTAACGAGATATGACGATTTAAACATTTTGCAATGTTATTTTCTTCAAACGTGAATTTTTCAACTCCAATTGAATTGTATTCGAAGGATATCGACTCACAGAGCACAAAAATGTATTTTCTATAAGTTTTGGACTTGTAGTTTTGTTTTTAGAGAATTTTGAATTTTGCAAGTTTTGGGGTGTTTAGACGCTCGGTTAACGAGATATGACGATTTAAACATTTTGCAATGTTATTTTCTTCAAACGTGAATTTTTCAACTCCAATTGAATTGTATTCGAAGGATATCGACTCACAGAGCACAAAAATGTATTTTCTATAAGTTTTGGACTTGTAGTTTTGTTTTTAGAGAATTTTGAATTTTGCAAGTTTTGGGGTGTTTAGACGCTCGGTTAACGAGATATGACGATTTAAACATTTTGCAATGTTATTTTCTTCAAACGTGAATTTTTCAACTCCAATTGAATTGTATTCGAAGGATATCGACTCACAGAGCACAAAAATGTATTTTCTATAAGTTTTGGACTTGTAGTTTTGTTTTTAGAGAATTTTGAATTTTGCAAGTTTTGGGGTGTTTAGACGCTCGGTTAACGAGATATGACGATTTAAACATTTTGCAATGTTATTTTCTTCAAACGTGAATTTTTCAACTCCAATTAAATGGTATTCGAAGGATATCGACTCACAGAGCACAAAAATGTATTTTCTATAAGTTTTTGACTTGTAGTTTTGTTTTTAGAGAATTTTGAATTTTGCAAGTTTTGGGGTGTTTAGACGCTCGGTTAACGAGATATGACGATAAACATTTTGCAATGTTATTTTCTTCAAACGTGAATTTTTCAACTCCATTTGAATTGTATTCGAAGGATATCGACTCACAGAGCACAAAAATGTATTTTCTATAAGTTTTGGACTTGTAGTTTTGTTTTTAGAGAATTTTGAATTTTGCAAGTTTTGGGGTGTTTAGACGCTCGGTTAACGAGATATGACGATTTAAACATTTTGCAATGTTATTTTCTTCAAACGTGAATTTTTCAACTCTAATTGAATTGTATGCGAAGGATATCGACTCACAGAGCACAAAAATGTATTTTCTATAAGTTTTGGACTTGTAGTTTTGTTTTTAGAGAATTTTGAATTTTGCAAGTTTTGGGGTGTTTAGACGCTCGGTTAACGAGATATGACGATTTAAACATTTTGCAATGTTATTTTCTTCAAACGTGAATTTTTCAACTCCAATTAAATGGTATTCGAAGGATATCGACTCACAGAGCACAAAAATGTATTTTCTATAAGTTTTTGACTTGTAGTTTTGTTTTTAGAGAATTTTGAATTTTGCAAGTTTTGGGGTGTTTAGACGCTCGGTTAACGAGATATGACGATAAACATTTTGCAATGTTATTTTCTTCAAACGTGAATTTTTCAACTCCATTTGAATTGTATTCGAAGGATATCGACTCACAGAGCACAAAAATGTATTTTCTATAAGTTTTGGACTTGTAGTTTTGTTTTTAGAGAATTTTGAATTTTGCAAGTTTTGGGGTGTTTAGACGCTCGGTTAACGAGATATGACGATTTAAACATTTTGCAATGTTATTTTCTTCAAACGTGAATTTTTCAACTCCAATTAAATTGTATTCGAAGGATATCGACTCACAGAGCACAAAAATGTATTTTCTATAAGTTTTGGACTTGTAGTTTTGTTTTTAGAGAATTTTGAATTTTGCAAGTTTTGGGGTGTTTAGAAACTCGGTTAACGAGATATGACGATTTAAACATTTTGCAATGTTATTTTCTTCAAACGTGAATTTTTCAACTCCAATTGAATTGTATTCGAAGGATATCGACTCACAGAGCACAAAAATGTATTTTCTATAAGTTTTGGACTTGTAGTTTTGTTTTAAGAGAATTTTTAATTTTGCAAGTTTTGGGGTGTTTAGACGCTCGGTTAACGAGATATGACGATTTAAACATTTTGCAATGTTATTTTCTTCAAACGTGAATTTTTCAACTCCAATTGAATTGTATTCGAAGGATATCGACTCACAGAGCACAAAAATGTATTTTCTATAAGTTTTGGACTTGTAGTTTTGTTTTTAGAGAATTTTGAATTTTGCAAGTTTTGGGGTGTTTAGACGCTCGGTTAACGAGATATGACGATTTAAACATTTTGCAATGTTATTTTCTTCAAACGTGAATTTTTCAACTCCAATTGAATTGTATTCGAAGGATATCGACTCACAGAGCACAAAAATGTATTTTCTATAAGTTTTGGACTTGTAGTTTTGTTTTTAGAGAATTTTGAATTTTGCAAGTTTTGGGGTGTTTAGACGCTCGGTTAACGATATATGACGATTTAAACATTTTGCAATGTTATTTTCTTCAAACGTGAATTTTTCAACTCCAATTAAATGGTATTCGAAGGATATCGACTCACAGAGCACAAAAATGTATTTTCTATAAGTTTTTGACTTGTAGTTTTGTTTTTAGAGAATTTTGAATTTTGCAAGTTTTGGGGTGTTTAGACGCTCGGTTAACGAGATATGACGATAAACATTTTGCAATGTTATTTTCTTCAAACGTGAATTTTTCAACTCCATTTGAATTGTATTCGAAGGATATCGACTCACAGAGCACAAAAATGTATTTTCTATAAGTTTTGGACTTGTAGTTTTGTTTTTAGAGAATTTTGAATTTTGCAAGTTTTGGGGTGTTTAGACGCTCGGTTAACGAGATATGACGATTTAAACATTTTGCAATGTTATTTTCTTCAAACGTGAATTTTTCAACTCCAATTAAATTGTATTCGAAGGATATCGACTCACAGAGCACAAAAATGTATTTTCTATAAGTTTTGGACTTGTAGTTTTGTTTTTAGAGAATTTTGAATTTGGCAAGTTTTGGGGTGTTTAGACGCTCGGTTAACGAGATATGACGATTTAAACATTTTGCAATGTTATTTTCTTCAAACGTGAATTTTTCAACTCCAATTGAATTGTATGCGAAGGATATCGACTCACAGAGCACAAAAATGTATTTTCTATAAGTTTTGGACTTGTAAATTTGTGTTTTTAGAGAATTTTGAATTTTGCAAGTTTTAGGGTGTTTAGACGCTCGGTTAACGAGATATGACGATTTAAACATTTTGCAATGTTATTTTCTTCAAACGTGAATTTTTCAACTCCAATTGAATTGTATGCGAAGGATATCGACTCACAGAGCACAAAAATGTATTTTCTATAAGTTTTGGACTTGTAGTTTTGTTTTTAGAGAATTTTGAATTTTGCAAGTTTTGGGGTGTTTAGACGCTCGGTTAACGAGATATGACGATAAACATTTTGCAATGTTATTTTCTTCAAACGTGAATTTTTCAACTCCAATTGAATTGTATTCGAAGGATATCGACTCACAGAGCACAAAAATGTATTTTCTATAAGTTTTGGACTTGTAGTTTTGTTTTTAGAGAATTTTGAATTTTGCAAGTTTTGGGGTGCTTAGACGCTCGGTTAAAATTAATACAAAACTTATTTAAAAACTGTGTTGTAAAATCGCAATATTTAAAACTATTTTTTTTTTTTTATTATTGAAATAACGACAGAATTTTTCACCAGGTAGTGTTGCATATTCAGGCCAAATGTGTTCTGATAAAATTGTGTTGGAAAAAGGTTTCATGAAATATTAAATCCTTATGTCTTTGTTTTAAAAATGTATATTAAAAACTAGTTCTTCTCACATTTCATTAAAAATGTTTCTATATTATTTTATTATTATTTGCTATCGACCTAATCCAATCCAGTCAAAGCGTCATTTGACCTTGCGCACAGACGCACTGTCAGTTTTTATTTCATGGATCGATAGGGGCATATTTAAAAGGCTTAAACCCAATTTCTCACCACCTGATCATTCTTTTTAGCGGAGTTATTCAAAAAAATTCATTTTTTTGAGATATTTTATTATGACACTTTAAGACATAAGGAACCACTGTTTGGTGTGTCGTTTGGAAAATTACCTTGATTGTTTCATTAGCACATTCTGTGTCGATGGTTAAATTTATTGTTATTGCTTTTATAGAATTTTGTTTTGTCCATAGAAGTGAAAAATATTTGCATTGATATTTAGTACTGAGTTTGTTATGGCAAAGAAAATTTAATGTATGGTTATCAAGACTTTATTTTGGTATATACATATTTGTTTTATGGAAAAATATTGATCAAAGACTTCAATTTTTATTATTCGATTTTTTTTCTGCGATTTTACATTGATTGAAGATTTTTAATAGACAATTATTCAAGGACGTATTATGTAAGTGCCAGAAAAATTATAAATTGATCTATTCTTTATATATACGTTTTTAAGGTCAGAGTAATAGTCCAGTGCATTAATAATAATTTGACCCAGCAGTTTGTACCGCCATCTTGGATTTTAGTTTTTATTTAATATCTCGAATTCTGTTCATTTTAGTAAAATGTTGGCTTACAAAAACCGTTGACAATTAAATTTCGCCTCTTTTATGTTAAGACAATTTTTTCTGAATATTAAAAAAGTTACAAGCCAAAAAAGTAAAAAAAAAAATAAAGAACAAGTTTTTAAGTTTTGAGCACTTTTTATCAAAATAAATGAAAAAACCTTACGAGAAAATATTAGTCACCTTCAAATTCTCTTCAACTCTGTTAAACAACTTTTTTTTTGTATGGCTATAAATACAAAAGTTATTTAAATTTATACTTTTTTGTTAGGTATATAATAATAATTTGAATATTTTGTAAGTTGAATAACGTCGCTGCAGATTGCAATACAACATAAACTCAAATAAAGTTTAAAATATCAATTCCTGAGCATTAGTATAAGAAGGTACATAGTTCATGTGTATATGTAACGAAAGAATACGAATAACATAAAGGGATTTGCTTTTGTCTTTAAAGTATTATTTTTGGAGTTCGTAGCCAAAAACTTCTATATCCAAAAGTGTTCAAAGAATGTAAGTTAATAGGATTTGGCAGAAGAACAAAACTAAATGTGTTGAAAATTAAATTTTAAAATGAAATGAAAAGAACAAAGTGCTTGCCAAAAATGATATCCTTGGCATAAAACTTTAGAGAAAAATCCATTTGAAAATAAAAGTATTTGCTGCTTTATACGAAGTTGAAGTTCATAAATATCATCACTATCAAAATCATTTTATACTCAATCAAGGTTGCAAAATTTTTGAGATTTTCTTAAGTTTGAGTACCTATACAAAAGCTAATTTCTGGTATTTTCCAACATAGCCATAAAGCCTATTCGCCATTACCTCTTCTAAAACTTTGTCGACCGCTGATAAGATGGAAATGGGCCGGTAATTTAATATGTCACTTTAGCTTCCGTTTTTGTGTATTGGCCGTACAATCGAAGTCTTAAGAAGTTCAGGAACCGATGCTTGATCTATGCTCATTTGCTCATATTCAAAAACTTTGTAATGACTGGAGCCAGAGTCTCTGAGTTAAGTTTTAAATCTTTTGGCCTTATTTCATCTATTCCCGCAGATTTTTCCTTTAGCGAACTAAGGATATTTTTGACTTCTTGGACAGTTACAGGTTCTATATACATTGAGCGTTGAGTACTCATTTCAGCACCAATATAAGTCTGATGACTGCAATCGTGAACTGTGTTCAAGACTTCAGTTGAAAGTGTATCCGCGAATTTATTGGCTAGCGTTCGAAGGTTACTTTCACTAGCGAAGTTTCTTTTTAAAGTTTCATCTAGATTTGTTTTCTTTTTTCCCAGTATTGAGTTGACTAGCTTCCATGTCTCTTTGGGGTTGTTTTTAGCACATTGAAATTGTTGTTTATAGAAGCTTGTTTTTGCCGTAGCAATTTTTTTATTAAGTTCGTTGCGAAACTTTTTGAACTCTCGTTGATAGTCTTCATTTAGCCTATTGTTTTTAAATCGTCTGTAAAGTCTATCACGCTCTATGCAGTCTTTCTTTAATTCTGTGTTTATCCAGCTATGTTCTGTGCTTCTTTTCTTTTTTATTACTGTAGACGAAGTGACTATCGTGTTCATTGCATGCATAATTTTTCATAAAGTCCATTAACTTCAGTGCAGTTATTCAGGTTATTCCAATTAAATTCACCTATCTTTTGTTGAACAACGTGACTGAGAATTTGATGTTCTTCTTCTTTTACATTAGTTATAGATGATGTTGTTTCAATGCCGCTATATATTGCATAATGGTCTGATATACACACTTCTAAAACAGCTGATTTTAATTTAGCATCTTTTACTCTTACCAAAATGTTTTCTATCAGGGTTTTTGTATTGCGAATTAAATCTACGCGTGTGTATGAGAGTATGCAGTTGCATAATCCCTTAGATGCTATCATTAAGAGATATCTACAAACAGAGCTATTTCTATCATCTTTTACATCAATGTTTACATCTCCCATGACTATCAAATTTTTTTCTGTCTTCAAACAAATCGACATGATCACCAAGCTCTTGAACAAAATAAAACGCGTTTCAGACGCATTTCGGACGCGTTTCAGATGCGTTTCGGACGCGTTTTGGACGCATTTTGGACGCGTTTTGGACGCGTTTTGGACGCGTTTCAGGCGCGTTTTGGACGCGTTTTGGACGCGTTTCAGACGCGTTTTGGACGCGTTTTGGACGCGTTTCAGACGCGTTTCGGGCGCGTTTCAGACGCGTTTTGGGCGCGTTTTCGGCGCGTTTTGGGCGCGTTTTGGGCGCGTTTCAGATGCGTTTTGGACGCGTTTTGGGCGCGTTTCAGACGCGTTTCATACGCGTTTTGGACGCGTTTCAGACGCGTTTTGGACGCGTTTTGGGCGCGTTTTCGACGCGTTTTGGGCGCGTTTTGGGCGCGTTTCAGACGCGTTTCAGACTCGTTTTGGACGCGTTTCAGTTGAGTTTTGGACGCGTTTCAGATGCGTTTTGGACGCGTTTCAGGCGCGTTTTGGACGCGTTTTGGACGCGTTTCAGACGCGTTTTGGACGCGTTTTGGACGCGTTTCAGACGCGTTTCGGGCGCGTTTCAGACGCGTTTTGGGCGCGTTTTCGGCGCGTTTTGGGCGCGTTTTGGGCGCGTTTCAGATGCGTTTTGGACGCGTTTTGGGCGCGTTTCAGACGCGTTTCATACGCGTTTTGGACGCGTTTCAGACGCGTTTTGGACGCGTTTTGGGCGCGTTTTCGACGCGTTTTGGGCGCGTTTTGGGCGCGTTTCAGACTCGTTTTGGACGCGTTTCAGTTGAGTTTTGGACGCGTTTCAGATGCGTTTTGGGCGCGTTTCAGACGTGTTTCAGACGCGTTTTGAACGCGTTTCCGACGCGTTTTGGACGCGTTTTGGGCGCGTTTAAGATGCGTTTCAGATGCGTTTCGGACGCGTTTCAGTCGCGTTTTGGACGCGTTTCGGATGCGTTTTGGACGCGTTTCAGATGCGTTTTGGACGCGTTTCAGAAGCGTTTTGGGCGCGTTTCAGATGCGTTTTGGACGCGTTTCAGACGTGTTTCAGACGCGTTTCAGACCCGTTTCAGACGCGTTTAGGAAGCGTTTCAGATGCGTTTTGGACGCGTTTCAGACGTGTTTCAGACGTGTTTCAGACCCGTTTCAGACGCGTTTAGGAAGCGTTTCAGATGCGTTTTGGACGCGTTTCAGAAGCGTTTTGGGCGCGTTTCAGATGCGTTTTGGACGCGTTTCAGACGTGTTTCAGACGCGTTTCAGACCGTTTCAGACGCGTTTTGGATGCGTTTCAGATGCGTTTTGGACGCGTTTTGGACGCGTTTCAGATACGTTTTGGACGCGTTTCAAACGCGTTTTGGACGCATTTTGGACGCGTTTCGGACGCGTTTTGGACGCGTTTCAGATGCGTTTTGGACGCGTTTCAGATGCGATTCACAAGCATTTTATACACGTTTTGGGTGCGTTTCAGATGCGTTTTGGACGCGTTTTGGACGCGTTTTGGACGCGTTTCAGACGCGTTTCGGACGCGTTTCAGACGCGTTTTGGACGCGTTTCAGACTCGTTTCGGACGCGTTTTGGACGCGTTTCAGACGCGTTTCGGACGCGTTTCAGATGCGTTTCAGATGCGTTTCGGACGCGTTTCAGACGCGTTTTGGACGCGTTTTGGACGCGTTTCAGATGCGTTTCAGACGCGTTTCAGACGCGTTTTGGGCGCGTTTCAGACGCGTTTCAGACGCGTTTCAGACGCGTTTTGGACGCGTTTCAGACGCGTTTAAGATGCGTTTCGGACGCGTTTCAGACGCGTTTTGGACGTGTTTTGAATGCGTTTCAGACGCGTTTCGGACGCGTTTAAGATGCGTTTCGGACGCGTTTTGGACGCGTTTTGAATGCGTTTCAGACGCGTTTTGGACGCGTTTCGGACGCGTTTCAGACGCGTTTCAGACGCGTTTTGGACGCGTTTCAGACGCGTTTCAGACGCGTTTCATACGCGTTTCGGACGCGTTTTGGACGCGTTTTGGACGCGTTTCAGACGCGTTTTGGACGCGTTTTGGGCGCGTTTCAGATGCGTTTCGGACGCGTTTCAGACGCGTTTCAGACGCGTTTTGGACGCGTTTCAGATGCGTTTCGGACGCGTTTCAGACGCGTTATGGACGCGTTTCAGATGCGTTTCGGACGCATTTCAGACGCGTTTTGGACGCGTTTCAGATGCGTTTCGGACGCGTTTCAGATGCGTTTCGGACGCGTTTCAGACGCGTTTTGGACGCGTTTCAGACGCGTTTTGGACGTGTTTTGAACGCGTTTTGGACGCGTTTCGGACGCGTTTTGGACGCGATTCACACGCGTTATGGACGCGTTTCAGATGCGTTTCGGACGCATTTCAGACGCGTTTTGGACGCGTTTCAGATGCGTTTCGGACGCGTTTCAGACGCGTTTCAGACGCGTTTTTGACGCGTTTCAGATGCGTTTCGGACGCGTTTCAGACGCGTTTTGGACGCGTTTCAGATGCGTTTCGGACGCGTTTCAGACGCGTTTCAGACGCGTTTCAGACGCGTTTTGGACGCGTTTCAGATGCGTTTCGGACGCGTTTCAGACGCGTTTTGGACGCGTTTTGGGCGCGTTTCAGACGCGTTTCGGACGCGTTTCAGACGCGTTTTGGACGCGTTTCAGACGCGTTTTGGACGTGTTTTGAACGCGTTTTGGGCGCGTTTCGGAAGCGTTTTGGACGCGATTCACACGCGTTTTGGACGCGTGGACGCGTTTCGGACGCGTTTCAGACGCGTTTTGGACGCGTTTCAGACGCGTTTTGGACGTGTTTTGGACGCGATTCACACGCGTTTTGGACGCGTTTTGGAGGCGTTTCAGACGCGTTTCGGACGCCTTCGGATGCGTTTTGGACGCGATTCACACGCGTTTTGGACGCGTTTTGGAGGCGTTTCAGACGCGTTTCGGACGCGTTTCAGACGCGTTTCGGACGCGTTTCAGACGCGTTTTGGACGCGTTTCAGACGCGTTATGGACGCGTTTCAGACGCCTTTTTTTACGCGTTTCAGATGCGTTTTGGACGCTTTTCAGGTGCGTTTTGGACGTGTTTTGAACGCGTTTTGGACGCGATTCACACGCGTTTTGGACGCGTTTCAGATGCGTTTCGGACGCGTTTCAGATGCGTTTCGGACGCGTTTCAGACGCGTTTTGGACGCGTTTCAGACGCGTTTTGGACGTGTTTTGAACGCGTTTTGGACGCGTTTCGGACGCGTTTTGGACGCGATTCACACGCGTTATGGACGCGTTTCAGATGCGTTTCGGACGCATTTCAGACGCGTTTTGGACGCGTTTCAGATGCGTTTCGGACGCGTTTCAGACGCGTTTCAGACGCGTTTTTGACGCGTTTCAGATGCGTTTCGGACGCGTTTCAGACGCGTTTTGGACGCGTTTCAGATGCGTTTCGGACGCGTTTCAGACGCGTTTCAGACGCGTTTCAGACGCGTTTTGGACGCGTTTCAGATGCGTTTCGGACGCGTTTCAGACGCGTTTTGGACGCGTTTTGGGCGCGTTTCAGACGCGTTTCGGACGCGTTTCAGACGCGTTTTGGACGCGTTTCAGACGCGTTTTGGACGTGTTTTGAACGCGTTTTGGGCGCGTTTTGGAAGCGTTTTGGACGCGATTCACACGCGTTTTGGACGCGTGGACGCGTTTCGGACGCGTTTCAGACGCGTTTTGGACGCGTTTCAGACGCGTTTTGGACGTGTTTTGGACGCGATTCACACGCGTTTTGGACGCGTTTTGGAGGCGTTTCAGACGCGTTTCGGACGCCTTCGGATGCGTTTTGGACGCGATTCACACGCGTTTTGGACGCGTTTTGGAGGCGTTTCAGACGCGTTTCGGACGCGTTTCAGACGCGTTTCGGACGCGTTTCAGACGCGTTTTGGACGCGTTTCAGACGCGTTATGGACGCGTTTCAGACGCCTTTTTTTACGCGTTTCAGATGCGTTTTGGACGCTTTTCAGGTGCGTTTTGGACGTGTTTTGAACGCGTTTTGGACGCGATTCACACGCGTTTTGGACGCGTTTCAGACGCGTTTCAGACGCGTTTCGGACGCGTTTCAGACGCGTTTCAGACGCGTTTCGGACGCGTTTCAGACGCGTTTTGGACGATTTTCGGACGCGTTTCAGACGCGTTGTAGACGCGTTTCAGACGTGTTTCGGACGTGTTTCAGACGCGTTTCAGAAGCGTTTCAGATGCGTTTTGGACGCGTTTCAGACGCGTTTTGGACGCGTTTCAGACGCGTTTTGGACGCGTTTCAGACGCGTTTCAGACGCGTTTCGGACGCGTTTCAGACGCGTTATGGACGCGTTTCAGACGCGTTTTGGACGCGTTTCAGATGCGTTTTGGACGCTTTTCAGATGCGTTTTGGAAGCGTTTCAGATGCGTTTTGGACGCGTTTCAAGCGCGTTTTGGGCGCGTTTCAGACGCGTTTTGGGCGCATTTCAGACGCGTTTTGGACGTTTTTTGAGCTCATTTCAGACGCGTTTTGGACGATTTTCGGACGCGTTTCAGACGCGTTGTGGACGCGTTTCGGACGCGTTTCAGACGTGTTTCAGACGCGTTTTGGACTCGTTTCAGACGCGTTTTGGACAAGTTTCAGACGCTTGTTGGACGCGGACGCGATTCACACGCGTTTTGGACGCGTTTTGGGCGCGTTTCTGGTGCGTTTTGGACGCGTTTCAGACGCGTTTCAGATGCGTTTTGGACGCGTTTCAGACGCGTTTTGGACGCGTTTCAGACGCGTTTCAGACGCGTTTCGGACGCGTTTCAGACGCGTTATGGACGCGTTTTAGACGCGTTTCAGATGCGTTTTGGAAGCGTTTCAGATGCGTTTTGGACGCGTTTCAAGCGCGTTTTGGACGCGTTTTGGGCGCGTTTCTGGTGCGTTTTGGACGCGTTTCAGATGCGTTTTGGACGTTTTTTGAGCTCATTTCAGACGCGTTTTGGACGATTTTCGGACGCGTTTCAGACGAGTTATGGACGCGTTTCAGACGCGTTTTGGACGCGTTTCAGATGCGTTTTGGACGCTTTTCAGATGCGTTTTGGAAGCGTTTCAGATGCGTTTTGGACGCGTTTCAAGCGCGTTTTGGGCGCGTTTCAGACGCGTTTTGGACGCTTTTCAGATGCGTTTTGCAAGCGTTTCAGATGCGTTTTGGACGCGTTTCAAGCGCGTTTTGGGCGCATTTCAGACGCGTTTTGGACGTTTTTTGAGCTCATTTCAGACGCGTTTTGGACGATTTTCGGACGCGTTTCAGACGCGTTATGGACGCGTTTCAGACGCGTTTTGGACGCGTTTCAGATGCGTTTTGGACGCTTTTCAGATGCGTTTTGGAAGCGTTTCAGATTCGTTTTGGACGCGTTTCAAGCACGTTTTGGGCGCGTTTCAGACGCGTTTTGGGCGCATTTCAGACGCGTTTTGGACGTTTTTTGAGCTCATTTCAGACGCGTTTTGGACGATTTTCGGACGCGTTTCAGACGCGTTGTGGACGCGTTTCGGACGCGTTTCAGACGTGTTTCAGACGCGTTTTGGACTCGTTTCAGACGCGTTTTGGACAAGTTTCAGACGCTTGTTGGACGCGGACGCGATTCACACGCGTTTTGGACGCGTTTTGGGCGCGTTTCTGGTGCGTTTTGGACGCGTTTCAGACGCGTTTCAGATGCGTTTTGGACGCGTTTCAGACGCGTTTTGGACGCGTTTCAGACGCGTTTCAGACGCGTTTCGGACGCGTTTCAGACGCGTTATGGACGCGTTTCAGACGCGTTTCAGATGCGTTTTGGAAGCGTTTCAGATGCGTTTTGGACGCGTTTCAAGCGCGTTTTGGACGCGTTTCAAGCGCGTTTTGGACGCGTTTCAGACGCGTTTTGGGCTCGTTTCAGGCTTGTTTTAGGCACGTTTCAGATGCGTTTTGGACGCGTTTAGACTCGTTTCAAACGCGTTTCGGACGCGTTTCAGACGCGTTTCAGACTAGTGATGGATAGTTCCGGAGCCAAATAGTTAGTGGAACTAGTTCCTCACTCGGAACTAGTTCCACTAGTTCCCCAAAATTAATTTAAACAGTTCCATCGTTCAGACACAGCCACACACAAAAGAAAGAAAGAAGAAGAGGAACAAGAAACAAAACGAATGAATCTGTTTGAAATACACAATACACACACGCATGTCATAGAATTCTCATCCAAAGCCAACACACATAGATGCGCACGAGTTGAGCGCCAAAAATTCACAAACCAAAACCACAACTAATTTCTTATGAATCATGCTCACGGACATGGAACTACATTAATAGTTCCAGTTCCAGGATCAGGAAAAAATATTCAAATTCATACTATTTCTTATTTTGATGCATTTTATTGAAAAAAAAAACTTAAATTCTAGATAGTTCCGCGGAACTAGTTCCAGGAACTTGTTCCGACCGAAAAAAGAACCGTTCCATGTTCGTTCCGGCTTTGGAACTGTTTTGCGGATCTCTGTTTTGAGTAATTTGCCTTGTCTATAATAATAATAAAATCAAAATTGAAACTTTTTCGTATGATTTCTCTTTCCAGTTTTATAATGAAACCGTATTGCCGACTTATAACGAGTCGATTTTCGCCGTGCGGCGAAGCTTTTTGGCGTCAGTCGAGTCGTGTGAACGTAAGCCGCACGCGACTAAAGTGACAATCCCCATACTAGAGTCCTAGTCGACTTAAGCCGTGGTTAAAATCGACTCGTGAAAAGTCGGGATAGGTATACCTACTTATACCTTTTGAATCTAATATATTTTCTAATAACTTATCGTTAATAAAAATTATCTGTGAACCATCAAGTTGCTTAAATTTTTTTGTTGAGATATCACTACAATTCTTATTATAGTTATTTCAAAACTTGTAGTTTACATTTATAAAATGACATGATAGGACACCAGATTATATCCGATTAGTCTCTAGTAAGTTACCTGCACAAATTTCTAACCTAACTTAAAAATAGCTTATGATATTGAAAAAGCATCGGAAAAGGGCCCAAGAATTATTTTGCCTAGAGGCCCATGACATGGTTAATCCGGCACTGAATATGGACTTTGAACAAGGACTCAAACAAATAACGGACTTTGGACTCAAAGATGATGGTGGAAGTATAGGTTAAACATTTAATGCCATTTGTTGGCATGCAGTTCACTTTTTGTAGATCAGACTCAAAGAGAAGAATAAGACACAAAATTTACAATTGAAAAAGTAGAGGAAAAAAAATGTGCGTTGTCTTTTTGTGTTTTCTTTTTCAAATTTTGTTGTTTTTTTTTTTTACTTCGCGTTTACTTCGTTGCAGGCAAATGATATTTTTTTTGACGTGCGTTGCTTAAATTATTCCCGAAGCTTGCACCACATTTCTTTAACAACTTGGCTGCTTTTTTTTAATAAATTAACCATTCTGCAAGTGTGACAAATTACATGAGATAATGGGTTGGATGGGTTGTTGATGGGTGCGCCAAAAAAAACCGCAATTTATCTGATTTTATTTTTTTTTCCGGTGTTTAGCCGGAGTTTGGTATAGTTAATTATATTTTTGTTTTTATAGAAGAAACAAAATGTTCGATGTTGAATTTAGGTTGTATGGAGGGTTTGTGAGGAGCTAAAAACCAGAAAATATTATTTGAAAAAAGTAATGTTTTTTTGGTGGTGCTTACAAAATGTAATTAAACTAAAATGGTTTGTGAAATGAAAGTGGCATGAAATAAATTGAGGGTGAAATATATCCGTAGTTTTCTGTTGTTTATGAAAGGAAGAGATTAATTGAGATTTTGTTTCATTTTTTTAGTTTATTAGAGTATAACGTATAAAAAAAACGTCTCATTTATTTATTTATTCGTGTATTTCTTTGGAAGGAACAGAATTCGAAAAGGATTTTTAGAATACAAAACTTGACATCATTACAAAAACGAAATTTTAACCAGATAAGAAGTTTTAGTCGCTTAGTACATTTTTGCGGTCAAGACATTGGCGCTTGATACAATGTTAAATGGCGCTTAAAACATTGACATGGTCACAAAAAATAGAGGCTTGAAAAAAATAGTGTCGCTTAATCATTTTTTAATTTTTTCTGACAAACAATAAAATAAATATGGGAAGAAAACAGGAGCCTACTTCACAGAAAAATAGAAAAATATCAAAGAATGGTTATCTTTGATTTAAAGTTTTTTTTTTATGAAGTAGACTGCTGTTTTTTAGAGTGTTATCATACAAAAATTTATTATACAAAAATTGATCAAGTTCAAGTTGGACTAGTGTGCTAAGCGACAATTTCGGTTAAACTAAGCGACATCTAACAAAATTTTAGGGTGAACGTTCTGGTGCTTACGACAATAATATTTTTAAGTATGTCGCTAAGCATATTTTTTTGGCGGATAGGTAATACAAATTTCAGTGAACAACATTTTTCGAGTGGGAAAACTTGGCGGTTGCTACAATTTTATTTTCTCCATAACTTCTTTTCCATACATGATAGGACAGCCAAACCCAGGCCAAAACGTGGCTCATAACTCATAGTATAGTTCCTCATCAAAAAGTCATTTTCGAAAAAAGTGTCGCTTAATACATTCTTACGGGAAGGTATCGATATGTTGAATTAAGCTGAAAATATAAGCATTTAGTGAATCTGACAGTTAATTAATTGCTGCAAATATTTTGTTCTTCCAAATATTAAGTTCAGCACTGATGAAGTTGAATAAAAATACAAATATTTTTTGTGGAAAACTCAACTATGTAATTGCTTTTTGAGAGTTTAAGTTGGGTTTCAAAGTTATTTTCGGTCAAGGTTGAAAATGATAAATAAAGATATTTTTTTGCTGCATTTCATCAAACTCAGGTTTAACGCAAACCTCATCCTTTATTTTAGACAATTTTACAGGGATGAAGTGTTAATGAAAAGTTTTTTTTCAATCTCGACTTAACTATAAAATTGAGTTGTAAATATTGTATGTAGGTATGTTGATGGTTAAAGTATTTCTTTTCATATATGTTATTTATCATTTGCCAGATTAACTACAAAATGTGCATATCGTCCTTGTATGAAACTATCATATCCCATTAATTTGTCATATTAAAAATTTAAAATTTCTCTAAATGACTACTTCCGCTCTAGATTAAATGATAAAATGCAATATGTTTCAAACAGGAAACATGATCAATCATTAAAGTAAATTGTACTATCGTGAGAATTTTAATAGCTGCCTTTGTTTTAGCAATACTTAATTTTATAGAAAGGTTCCTGCAGTTTTAAATGTGACGTGAATGTACATTTTTACTTGTACATAATTATGAAAGTGACCTTATATAACAATTTATTTTTCCAGAAAGAATGAAAAATAGGACTTTTCTAAATTTTGTTTCTAAATTTTCCACTAAATGCTTAACCGATTAAGAAGAAATTTCTGACAAGAAAGCTAGTAATAACTAAGATTAAGGGATATTATATAAGATTACCTATATATTACCCAAACAATAGCTCAATAGCTCAATAAATTGGTGAGAAAATATATTTGATTTAATTTTAATTTTCTTTTACAACCAACGAATTAAGGAATAAACTTATATTCGTATATTATTCAACAAATTTTTACATTACAAATGGAACTTAGATTAGATACAATTTGCAAAGTCTTTTAATTTCGGACTAAAAAACACACCACTATTTGACTAAAATAAATTTGGTGCACCCTGTACGACTAGGTCCTCGTGTATTATAATAATGCCCACTCAAAAAAGGAAAATCATTGTCTGTTTGGTTTAATACACGTCAACAGCCACGAGAACTAGTTTTAGCTTTTCTAACCTAAAATATGTTTGGATAGATCTATGGTTGAATGGAACAGAATTTGTTCACACTATGTAATAGCAAATATTTGTGGTCAAATAAAATAAATGGTTGCTTTGCCTTTGATTAAAATATTTATGGTTTTTATACATTTTTTAAAGAAGCTTTTAAAATAATTGAAATGAACTTCACTAATACGTGCTTAGACCTACAAATATAATTAATTAATTAATTTGAAACTTCTATGCAAAGGAAATAAGAAAAATGAATTTACTTATTATCCTGCAAAAGGGATTGTCGTCAAGCAACCTTTGTAGAAACTTGTATAAAACTTAGTGTTCACATAATTTAAAATGTATGAACAACAGGAGGCAAGGTACTTTTGTTAATTGATTGAAGTAGTAAGAATATAATGCTACAAGTCCTCTTTAATTTAAGTCCCCCAAGGAGTTACTCTACGATTAACTAAGTACCTGACAGAATTCACGTAATCCATTATTCACATAATTTCAACTTCAACATCTCCATTAGGCCAACAAAGTAATAAAAGCTGAGTGGCAATAACATTGGGACTGACTCTACTTATATAGGTATGTTGTATATGAATTCACTTGCTGTCTTGTGTGCAAATTTGGTGTTATTTTTGTTCAACTTTATATACGATTGGAACTTTCAATGAAAAATAAACAAAAATAAACTCATTTTCAATACTATTTAGCCCCAATTTATTCACTCGCCATTATATTTAAAGTCGCCATTAAAAATTATAAAATCTGTCAAATCGCATACAAATTTTAAAATTTCTCGTTTTTAATGGAGATTTTAAATTAAATGGAGTGTAAATAAATTGGACCTTAAAGTGTTTTGAACGGTTTTTAAAAGGGTGTTTATGTTTATATTGCGTCATTGCGTGTCTTTATAATTATTATTTTATAAATGAAACAAAACAAAATATTTTGAAAAAGAGGTTGTCTGTAAAGCCGGTTTACGGACGATGATTTTACGTGATAACGTCGTCAGAAAACAGGTTGTGTGCCAGAAAAAGCTAAAAAATACCTTCTTTATTTTCTCATTATATTAATTTTTTTATTTTAAAAGGTTACAAAAAAAATTATGCAATTTAAAAGCCAAGTATTTCTTCTTAAGAATAAAACCATTTTTAAATTTTTACAATGCGCACTTTTTGCGCATTATTGAAAACAATCATTTTCATCAAAAAAAGCAAAGAAAACATGAACTTTTATCTTCTCACGTCATTCCATTTTTTTCCCTAACAACCTATAAAATTTTATACCATCTGAAAGCTTATTGTCTTAACGAAGAAAAATATAACAAAAATAATGAAAAATTATTAAAATTATTTTAATTTTAAGTGGAGTGATTGAATATAATTCAATATAAGTTTACGTGAGCCCACTGTCGTACCTGGGCGAAACGCTTTATAAATTTTTGGAGTTGATGTCACTTGAACTTATATTGGCTTATTGTCTTAGCTCATATATATATATTGATCAGGTCTATGAGACATCTACAAAAAGAGCTAGAATTTTTTGAACTCGATCAAATTTCATAAAAAAAAAAAAAAACATTTATTTTTAAGTTCTCAGGCTATGGAATCAATTTTTTTGTTTGACAACCTATAAAAAATATATACCATGTGAAAGCTTATTGTCCTTCCAAATGACGTATCAACGTATCAATCTCATTTCAAAGATGCCTACAAGAGAAGTTAGAATTTTTTAAAGTCAACCATGTGGAATTTCCAGACTAAGATTACGGTAGGTACTTCCCACACTGGTGGCTGTTCGGGGGGCAACAGATCTCCACTGGTTATTTGAGGTTAAGTTTCTTGATTTAACATTGTGTAGCTTGTAGTTAGTCTCTCGTTATGTGTGATATACCAAATGAAAGGTAATTGTATCAGGATGCTCATAAAAGTTTTTTTCTCTTTCTATCTGCTCTTGGTCAAAAATTATAACCTGTTGAATTCTAAAATTTTAATTTACCTTTATCTAAAAATTGTGTTTAGGAAAATGATTGAAACTTCGCACGCATATAGTCGTGGTCATGGTCTATCATTGCTCTGTATACTTTATTCCTGTATCTATTAAAGAAAAAAAGATGAAAATAAAAAACGATGAAAATTGGTTAAAACGGTCATAAAACATGTTTTTTTAAAACTTGTTTCTTCCGTTATTCAGTCAAAACTCACTAAACAATTCAAAGTTTTTTCCATATATGCATAAACCTACATGTCCTATAAGTTTGAGATTTTTTGAACTCTCCAAAAAAAAGCTAAAAATCAAAAATTACCCAAAAAAACAAGGTGTTTTTCAAAAATTCATATTTCCAAACGCAGAGTGTTGGAAAAAAATCCGTATCAGGCGCCTAATTTTTTTTTCCTCATCTTTAACCTGGCATCTTTAGAATTGTCAAAAAAAATTTCCTTTACCCAAAATAATCCTTTTTGTCATAGCCCTAACACGTGTACAACGTTCAAACAAAACGTTATAGATTAGTTTCAAAATTTTTTAGAATTTTTTCTTAAATGCAGTTATTCTTAAATTAATTTCATCTATCTATAGCAAAAAAAATCAATTCTCTACGACTTCGCGTTTAGATTTTAGCCCAAATTTCATCTTTCCGTTTTACCCCTGTTTAACCTATCAAATGACCGAATTTTTAAAAATCTTTCATGTGGATTAAGCTTTAGGTTATTATCTTTTAAATAAGCTATAGAAGATTTTTGTATCTCTAATAGTTTATTTTTAATTTTTAATTGAAATTTTTTGCCGCACTTCGAAAGTGCGAGAGTGTAACTTTAGAAAATGGCGTCACTTTTTTGTGGTGGCTGCCATGGTTCATTGATTTATAAGATGTTATCACGTCAAAAACAATCAGACTGTCAAGTTGAGATGACAAGCTTTATATGTGGTTACACGAAAGCCATTATTCTCCAATACTTTTGTAAACCATTTGCGTGGATAATTTATTTTAAATCCGTATTTATATATATACAATATTTGTACATACTAGACAGACAGACAGACAGACAGACAGACAACAGACAGAATTGCATACCTACTTACATACTTTTGAGTTATTTTCAAATAATTTTACCTCATTCCCTCTATTTGTTATTTTTAATCCTTTTAAATTAAATTCAATATTATTGACAAATGCAAGACCTTACTTTGATATAGGATTTGTTTGGATTTTGAACGTGGTCCGTATTCAGGCATACTTGCTCTCATGGATTTTCTTTTTCTTTTTGGGTATGGGGGCGTTATATCGTTGCATCTATTTTTTTTAGATACACACTCAGAAAAATACATACCAACACCAAAACCAATATTTTTGCATTGAACTACATGATTTAATGGGTTTGCTTCTTCTTTTTTTAACTCGTATATTCCAAAAAGCCTTGGCATAAGAGGTTTTAGGTTTTTCCATACAATTTATAGGATTAAAACACATTAGACTTTGTTTTCTATTTAAAACCAGAATTATCTACCCCATGATATCTATGATCCATGGTGCATTTTACAAATAGAAAAGTTAAAATTATTATGACTTTAGAATTCAATGCAATTAATATGTATGTATGTATGCGTTTTGTAAATGGTTGTGCTTGGAAATTTTAGTTTTGAGATAGTTTAGTTTAGAATTTAAAAAAAAGTAAAACGAATCGGAATTGCCTCTTAAACACATTTGTTTGTACATTTTGAGTAGGTACTAATGTATATTTTATTTGAAAATATTTATGAATTATACCTTAAACTTCTGTGAAAAACGCTTTGAAGTTGTTGTGAAAATTATTTATCGAATTTATTTAAAATTTATTTTTTTTTTATTTGGTCGAGATTTTAAAATTACTAATACGCCCTAGTGACCAAATTTTAATTTTGATCTAAAGTTCTTATTATGTGATTCTGTTTCGATTATTATATATTAAAAATTCACACCGAATTATTATTTATGCATGACTTGCAATTAGGTAGATGAGTTAAATGGAAGTTTTAGAATTTAGAATATCAAAAACGGATTTTATTGTATTTCTTTTTGAAGAAAAAATCAATCAAGTAAAAAAAAAAAGTGGCACGTTGTGCACACATTTCTGTCTGGGAATTGTCTACATTCTACACAAAAATAATAATTTAAGTCTCGTTTGATAAAACAATTCATTTATTTTGTAATTACTAAACTTATTAAATTTCGGGGACATATTCTTTACCTTTATAAAACCTTAACTCTTCGAACAACTGTTACTAAAATTGAAATAAAATTAAATTTTAAGAGCCAATTGTAAAATAGTTTTCTATTCAAAGTGCATAAGTTTAATTGTCATCCACAATCATTGAGGAGTTAAATTACCATTCAATTCATTCCACAAAATTGGTTCATTTCAGAACTAGCTACTTTGCTGCTATGTATTTCCACATACGAATCGCTGCTTGTTTAAATTTGGTGATTTTAATTGATTCGTTCCTCAGGGTTGCCAGATTTTTATTAAAACAATACAAAATGTAAAGAATACACAAACAATTCTGACATCTAGTAAGGCTTTTGCTTCGAGGTATCTTTGGAAAATTTAATTATTTTTATATTTAACTGTGTTTAGGAATGCAATTAATTCAAACATTTGAAACTTATTTCGCAATTTTTCTTGCACACAAAATTGCTAATATCGCAAATAATTTCATTATGGCAACCATATTTTTGTACTTAGAATCTCAATGTCCTTATTAACTCCATGTTTAAACCAAATTAACTCTCGTATTTTCTATAAACGCAGGAGCTGTAATGTTGCTACCTAATAATATTTTGCCATTCGTTCTTAGCTGCGTTTGTACTCGGTATTGGTGTTAATAGACATTGCGTTTGAAATCTACCAACAAAATCTGCGTTAATTGGATTTTAGGTAGAATAGTTGCTTGTTATACTTAGCACAAGGATATCCATTTTGTGCTTTCGTTTGCGGTGAAAATGTACAACAATAAATTAAAAATCAATACATATGAAGTTCACTTAGAAAATTCACATCGTGTTTCAACTGTAAGGGATATAATACAGCTTTGTCTGGATTTTGTTTTGGGAATTGGACTCAACTGCTAATATTGAACATCTAATGCGTCATGGGCAATCTATGTATTTCATTTTTTCTCTCGCAACACTATTGCTTCCTTTTTCTATAAATTTGTTGTGCTCCAACAATTTTCTGTTATACCTTGTATGATAAGAGATAGGAACATTAAAAAAAATTTTGAAAACACGATGCACCCCCAAAGTGCATTTAAATAAAAAAAAAATCATGTGTGCAATTCACACGTGGTTGAAGTGAAACCTTGGAAATCATTTAAAAAAAATCGAAAAAATATAACTTTTTTTTATTCCATCGTTTTTTTTATATGACAACCTACAATAAATTTTATACCATCTGAAAGCTTATTGTTTCAGCTCAAAATATTTATATCGACCATGTCCATACAACATCTACAAAAAGAGCTAGAATTTTTTTAACCCAATTAGTTTTCATAAAAAAAGCAAAACAATCAATCTCTTTTCTCTTCTAACGCCATTAAATCCATTTTTTTAAAAGACAACCTACAATAAATTTTATATCATTATTATTTCACCTTTTATATGACGTTTCAATCATATTTCTACCATGCCTACAAAAAAAGTTAGAATTTTTTAAAGCCAACCATGTCGGAATTTCAAACTGAGATTACGGTACTTCCTCTAATCGGCAACAAATCTTCACAGGTGTGTTTAGCTATTTTTCAAGTTTTTCAATTAAAGATTATATAACTTGTAGAGCACGTACCGTTATGTGTGATATATTAAATGAAAGGTAATATTATCAGCATGCGTATTAAAGTTAAATAAATTTGTTATGTGCTCTAGATCAAAAGATTTAACGTATTTAGAAAAGGAACATGTTTTACCCGTTATCTCAGAATTTTTAATATGAAATTAATTGAAATTTTGCACAATTTTAATGTATTCAAATCACTACAATACTTGTTTAAAATCACTACAATACTAAAGAAGTTTTCACTTCAAAATCCTTAACAACTTTATACCTATAACAATTTTTTCTTCTTTTCCACATGAGCGAATAACCGAAATTAAACAAAAAACTGGGAAAAATAAAAGTTCGAAGAGTTAAAATCTTGTAAGATAAACTAGTAATATTCAGCACATTTGAATGCATGTTGTTGGAAAAGAGTAAAACATATTGTGAACATGTAAAACAGTCTGGAAAATTTTTTCAATAGATAAAATGTATGAGACTACCAAAGTTAAGACTTGTTGTGAGTAGGATATTGTGTTTTCTTTGACTTCTTTTTATACCAACTTCCTTTTCAAACATCAATATGACTGTGGTCTAATAGAAAACAAAAAAGCATAGGTATTTAAATTCCAAATTTAAATGCATAGAAATTTCTCCTACGATACACTCAAAAAATTTATTAGTAAAACGGCTACGAATGGCATTCGTAACAAAAATATTCGTGCATTGTACTCATATTCGTAAAATACACGCAGTATTCGTGCAGTAGAAAATTTACGAATGCATTAGTAAAATTTTACGAATAACTGTAGTAATATCCACGAATTTATTCGTTCAATGTACTAATTTTATTCGTAAACAAAAATTAAACAACTTTTATTAGTACATTGTACGAATTATTGCGTACATATAACTAATAACATTCGTAAATTCTTCGTACGAATGCATTCGTAATTTCTTGCATTGTATTCGTAGTATTTACTAATAAATTCGTACTATTTACTAAGTAAATACTAATATTCGTAGAGAAATTTATTCGTAGGGTGCCTGTACGCATTATTCGTAGAATATACGAATAATTCGTTGATTTTTAAACCGAAATATCCGTTATTTCCGTTATTTGTTAAACGTTTTCCATTCCTAAATACCATAAAAAATGTTAGTTGGAATACGCGCGTCGTCGATGGCAGAACATTTATATTAAATGGAAAATATAATTTCATAAAATAAATATATTAAAGAAATACAGAGTTTGTAAAAATAGTTTACTTTCGTTCAGTGCGGAAAAAAAAGTGCTTGTAGTTAAGCAGTGGTGTAAATCATTGTTTAACGTAAATTTTACTATCTATACATGAAGTATTTACAAAACCGAGGAACGACTGAACAACTATAATTACAACAAAAACCAGGTGAGTAATTTTTGTTTAAAATTAATTAAATCATTATACTTTATGGCATAGGTGTATGAAACACAAGTGTTATAATAACATAATATACAGGTTATTTCATTAATCATAACTTATTTTCTGACTTTTCGTTTTAGAATATTCTTTCAAGATTGGCATAGGGAATTTATCAACAATCAGCTTTACCAATGGCAAATGGCGGCCCATATCACTTCAAAGTTACTGGTGCTTTTCTAAAAATATTTATTGTAAGTATAGACATTTTTTCGAGCAATTTTCAATGTTAATTGTTTGTATATTTTCAGTGGCCTTCCATAACACAGAATATGAACACCGTGGAATATATGTGGTATAATATTCAAGATCAAAAAAACCTTCATTATATTTTTATAAATGTGAAAAATGAATGCAATATATTTTAATAGTTTGAAGTACAGTTTTGCTTGGGTAATTATTTCAACAATTCATATTTCAGGAAATTTCAAGAACAAAATTCAATGGCTGAAAGTTCTACAATGAATAACATTAGTACAATATACGAATAGCACTGTATAATGTACGAATTATTAGTAAAGCCATTCGTAAATATTACAATGCTATTCGTACAATATACGAATACTACTGTAAAATGTACGAATGAATCAGAAAAGCATTAGTACACAGAGAAAAATAGACCACATAAAATAGAACAAAAACAATAAGATTTCTCTATGGTTTTCATCCAAGAAGGAAACCTTATTAAAACAATCGGGTTTTCCTTATTGTTTTAAAATCTGCAAAAAAATAAAAAAAACGATGACCAGGCTGGGAATCGAACTAGAGACTTCAAATCATTAGTCGCCCACCTTACCACCTGAACCAACCTGCCATGAAAATATTGATCGCAATTTTTGTTCTAGTGCTAAGTTGCAAAAAAAATCAACTTTTCAGTCAAATTTTAATAAGATTTTCTCTATAAAAATAATAAGAAATCTCCTTAAAAAAACCTTATTAATCGTTGAATTTAATAAGATTTCCTTATGAAATGTATGGACGGTAAAACAATATGGCAATCTGTTAGTTTTTAGCGGGTCATATTTTTCTCTGTGTAAATACTACAAATTATTCGTACAATCTACGAATGGGAATGTAAATCTACTAATAGTATTCGTACAATATACGCATGATTTTCTACGAATACTAATAAAATATTGGTAAAAGTACTAATAAACGTGCATTTTACGAATAATATTCGTGGCTGAAAACCACTAATAAAATTCGTAGAATGTACGCAGTTATTAGTACTATTTACACATGAAATTTTTTGAGTGTATTTTTAATGCAAAAAGCTTTTCTATCTTCTTCTTCTTCTTCTTCCTTTTTCTCGGCGCTGTTATGATCTCGATGTCGAGGGGATCATAACCTTCCCACGTTACTGCTTCACACTAGTGATCCGCCTGTGGGGTTCGCCGGGTTGACCTCAGAAATCGGCGGCAAGCCTCCCGGTTTTGTATTGTTCCGTTTCTGAGGCCAACTGAATGCTGGTGTTTTTGCATTTGCTTGTACCAGGAGTTTTTAGGCCTACCTTTCTTTTTATTTCGTGTTGGAACGTTATATGATATTACTTTTTTGACGGGGTTCTCAGGATCTCTCCTTTGAACATGGCAATACCAACTGAGTCGGTCGTGTTCAATTTTTTGGGAGATGGTATTTTTAACATGAAGGCTTCCTCGGATCTTTGTACTTCTAATTCTATCAAGCTTTGTTACTCCTGCTGTCATGCGAAGCATCTTCATCTCAGCTGCCGTTAACTTACTCTCATACTTTTTGTACATTGTCCAACATTGTGAACCGTATGTGAGTGCTGGACGCACAACTGCGGTGTAGAGCCTTCCTTTCAGCTTAGGGGGCATTTTTCGATCACAGAAGATAGCAGAATTTTCCCGCCACTTCATCCACCCTACGCTTACGCGATGATTGATATCGTCATCACAAGTACCTTCGTTATTTATCATAGACCCCAGATATTTAAACTTTTCACACTTGGGAAGCACTACACCATTCAAATAAATGTCAGGAATAGGCCTGTGTGGATCAGAAAATGGGCAGCATAGGTATTCTGTCTTTTTCGCGCTTATGCGGTACCCACTACCTTCTAGAACATCCACCCATACATCAAGTGCTCGTTGCAGGTATATCGGGTCTTCACTTATGATGGCTCCATCGTCAGCAAAGAATAACTGATGCACTTTTGGGTCCGTCACTTTGCCTTCGAGCAGGTAATCAAGATAGAAAAAGCTTTTCTATCTTCCTTTTACAAAAAGGGAGTTGGCGTTTTCCTTACAACTTTTTATCACAGAAATGAAAAATAAACTTTAACGTCAAAAGCAGAAGAAAGTAGTTCACTTAAACGAGGAGGAGTTTGAAAGGATAACAACAATAATAACAGAACTTCGATGAAAAAAACTGATGGCTTTCCATTTGCCTTTGTGTGCCACAAAAAGATGCTTTTGAGCTGCTATTTTTGCATTTAAATCACAATCACTCAAAGGTTCGGAGTAAATTTCAGATTGTTGTTTTTTTTTTGGCAGTTTTCTCTCATAATAAAATTCAGATTATAAAAGTTCACTTTCTCTCTGTCTGAGAGGTTTTATTAAAAGGTCTCTTTGTCGACTGAAATTTGATAATTTTAACGACAAAATTGCAATAAAATGGCAATAAAAAGATAAATGAAGATAAAATTACCTAAATTTTTTAGTTTAACCCTAGTTTACCGCACGCAAAATAATGCAATAACCAAACTTGGTTATGCACCTCTAATTGTTCATTATCAACAATTTGATGCATTGTCTCTTTCTTTTATTGATTAAGGTGACAGTTGCGGTGTCTTTTTATGATAACACGTATATATAACAGGTATATTTTTGCCAAAATATACCTAATAAAAATTGTTGAAAATAGTCCATTTAAAGTCTTGGGGTTCGCATGAACCCCAAGTTTGGTTTGTGACTTTTTTTCAGAAAAAAATTCCAGAAAATTATATAAAACCGCTTTTATGGAAAAAAAAGACAAAAAACGTAAAAAAAAATGAATTTCGTTCACTGAGTTTTCATCCCAAGTCGAAAAAACGATGTAGAAAAAAGTTATAACCATTTAAACATGCGTTGGGGTTCGCACGAACCCCAATTTGTAAACTAGGGTTAAAAAAAAAAAAATATTTGAAATTTGTAAATCCCAAGAGGAATTAGAACGTGACAGTTTGATAAACATAGTTACACATTAATTTGGACCAGTAGTGTAGTTTCACATTATTATATTATCCATGGCAAAAAGATGCTCAAACCATATCAATAAGTTGAAGGGTTCTACTCCTAAAATATGTAACATGAAAAAAAAACGCCTTTGTTTTTAACCACTTATGATATCTCTTGTTCATATCTATTACAAAAATGAAGGAAGATTTTAGGATTATAACTTTTTTACCAACATCTAGATTATGGGCAACGTTTGAAATCATAAAGATGATTTTTGTTTTTACATATTCCTATAAAGTACGATTAGTTTTGAAACTTATATTCCAGCTAGCAGGTTAAAGTGGAAGATAAATCAAGATTTCTAATAGATAAACAAAAAAATTATAAAACGATTCAAGTTATTTATGCTAAAGTGGTAAACTTTTATTTTTTTTTTTCCAAACACACACAAAAACATATCAAATACACGAAAGAAAAAACTATGAAAGCAGAAAGTTTAAAATCGTATTCTTGGTCAAATAAAGATATATTCACTTATTTAACAACAAAAAAGAGTGTTTTCCTCTATTTCTGCTATTTAACAGGCAAAAGAAGATAGATCGTTGAAAGTGTTAAAAAAAGAAACTAATAAAATAAATTGAACTTAAAAACAAAGAGTAGAAAATAAAAAAAACACAAATTATATCCTCTTTTATTTCTTGTATCCTTAGTTCGATGTCAATTTCTTACAAATCAAGCTTAAAAGATTCTGTGTTTTGTTGTATTGGTTTTATAAGAGGATTGGGGATTAATTAATTTTGTTTCCGTGCTTTTAGGATTATTCAAAAGGAACACAATTTTGCTTTTTTTTAAATATTTTATTTCAGAAAAGGGATAAATTAAATGAAAGGGTATTTAACTTTAAACACAGTGTTGAGTAAGTATAAAAAGGAAATGTCCATATTTCTTTTGTCTTTCTTTTCAAAGGGAGAGGGAATGAATTTGTAGTTAAAATAGAATTATTTGGTGCGGAAAATTAGTTGATCTTTCTTTACTTATTTTCTTTTGTACATTATTACTGCAGACAATGGAGTAGAGTGTTTTTGGAAGAATTAAGTAGATATCTTTTGTAATTCCGTTCGTTCTTAAGGGATGTTAAATATTCAATTGGTTTTCAGTTTTGAAACAAGAAAAAGGCTTAAAATTAAAATTTTTAAAAACATCTCATAAAAAAATTAGAAATTGCTTTCTTAGTAAGAATATTTGACATTTAAAATCATCTAGGAAACTTCAAATAAGTACCAAAGATTACAACCGTATGTTCAGGGATGAAAGGTTGGGGGCTGTGTGGGTATAGAATCTTGGTCCGTTGTTTTTCTGGAATAGATATTATGTTTTATGTTACCTTAACAAATTTAAACAACATTTTTCTCCAAAACTTTTTATAAAATAAAGTAAATAAAACGCGGAATAAACTGTCAATATGACTCATTTTTTCTTAAGAATCGAAATTAATTTTCAGCTTAGTATCTTCCACATGAAAAATTACTCCTGAATTTTGAATCTTGACGGATTTTTTGGGTCTTATAATTTTCGATTGTAATTTTTATTTCACTACAGAGGATAACGTTAGTACCTACTTACCCTTGTCTAAAAACTCGAATTTTCAAAAATTTTCTTCAAATCCATCGAATTAGAAATCAAAGGAAAGCACTTTTTAGACTCTATTCATAAATGAAAACCAAAAGTTTGTAGGAGTTCGGGCTGCTGAATTATTTTAAATCGAAATATTTTCTTTTTCATTCGGAAGCAGATATTTCCGGATCAAAGTCCCGAAATAAGTTTACAGTATTGATATCGCAGTGAATAGGCCTATGCGTTCAGCTCAAAAAATTACAAATTTATTTTTTTAAGATTTTCGAAAATTATCCAATAAATTGTCTAAAAATTCGCAATTTTCAAAAATTTTCTGCAAATCCATCGAATGAGACATCAAAATATAGCACTCTTTAGACTCTATTCATAACCGAAAACCAAAAGTTTGAAGGAGTTCGGGTTGCCTATTCCTCACGTTCCACTTGCCGTTAGCTATGTGGCATAGATTAGAGTTTCATCTTATTTCATATGACGCCAAAAGACAAAATTTAATATAGTTTATTTAAAAGTTTATATCCTGAAAGTGAACACTGAGAAAGGATTTCTAAAAATTCAATCATTAGATAGGGTAAATAGGGGTAATATGACATGGTAAGAAAAAAATTATTTTTTTACAACGGTTTGTCGTAGAACGTGAATTTTTGAAAAACAGCTATTTTGTAGGAGTATTTTTGAGTGGTATTTTTTTTTTAGGATTTCTTGAAAGCTTGCAAAAAATCTGAAACTTATAGTTCTTATAGGTGAGATTGATTTATGTTAGTGTGCAAAAATTTCTATTTCTAAAATGATTTTCACCGAATAAAGTTGAAAAATATTTATTTTGCCCCAAAGTTTTTGACCATTTTTTCAACGTTTTTTATTTTAATTTTTTTGATGGATGAAATTAATGTGGAAGTGAGATAATCTATTTGTTTGTAGTGCTATAGTAAAGTATGCAATATTGCGCTAGATTTTAAAGTTTACTATTCAAGGCAAGGACTCAAATACCATACTGTTCCCATAAAAAACTTCAGTTCCTTAGAAAAACGGGTTAGAATTAAGTCAGGAACTTTAATTGAGGAACGTAAATTCTTATTTTTTTTTAACCATAATGAGATTATGAGAGCAAAAAATTATATATATCTCAAAAATAAAAACCTTCCTAATAAACCTGGATCAAAAAGTAAGCCTTTTAAAATATACTGAGGATGTACTTTAAAAAACTAAAACAAAAAATGGAGCACATATGAGCACCCTTTCTTTTTAGAATTCCACAGATAATAAGTCAAGGCATATGAAAATATTAAAATCTCGATGTGGAAGTGTGTGGAAACTAACTTTAAGCTAAAGTTTTTAGAAAGTAACTTAATTTCCAACTAACAATTTTAAACACTCTACATTTTAATACAAAATAGAGCAAAATAATTCATTGATTTAAATTTTTTTTATTTAAATGATAAAATATACAACCGAATCTTTCGATTCCATGTTTAATCAGAATTATACTGTTATTTAAACAAAAATGGCAGCTAGTTGAACATTAAACCTTTTTGTTAATTTTTGTACAACACAATTAAAATACAACTAATGTGGCAACTTCAAGTGCTCGTTTTAGAGTAAGAAATCATGCACCAAGATAAAATGAGTGTGGTTTTGATGCATAGGAATGTTATATAACGGAAAACTAACAAAAAACACCGATATCTTTTGTTTTATTTTTTGAATTGTTTCCAACATTGCCATATGGGTCGCCCCACTGTGCGCCGTCAAAATGCACTTTCCCTTTGGTTATTCCTTGAGTCTAATGCTCCTAACAGTGTTTTAAATATCATTAAACATTTCAATAAATTCACTTACAGTAATGTCCTTTGATCAAAATTAACTTTTTACTTTTAATAACTAAGACAAACTTAATTATTTTCATCCTCTCTCTTCTGTGTGTTCTTCCTGAAGCAATGTATTCTATTTGCATAGGAAATATGCAACTTAAAACTCACTTTTTAAAATTTATTAAGTTGGTGCAAGAATTCTCTCCCAGCCGGATATTAAACCATGAAGTTCAAGATGATGTTAATTGCCATCACTAACTTGAACATTGCAATTACTTTGAATGTTGATGCCAACCATGATGCTTTTAACACGCACACAAACCTATCTATTCAAACTTGCATTTTATCGATTCAAGGAACTTCACTTTTTCCCTTGAAACTCATTTATTTCAAGTCCTTAAATGTAGATTTCGTGTGTTGGTTTCACGGTTTGTGCGGTTCTCTATCAAAACACAAATCTACTTTAGGTGCCCTAAATCGTAACTGCATAATGATTACATATTAAGTCGTCCCTAGAATCCTATTTTCTTCCCTATGTTTTGTTGGTTTTTTTTGTTGAGAATACAGCTGCTTTATTTCTCAAAACATTTCTCGTCTTTCTATCGTATACACTTTGCATGATGACGACAGTGAAACGTAACTATACGTTTAGGAAGGAAAAAGCTATACAAGAATGCACAAGAGAAACAAAAAAAGTATTTCAGCTAAGAAATTCATCGCTGGTATTAGAAGTTTTTGGTTGGCTGGGTTAATAGTATTTATGGTTTCCTTAAAGCTGGATAAAAATGTTTTGAAAAGCATTTATGTGGTAGTCATATCAAGCTTTAATTTAGAAACGTTTAGAAAATTGATTGTGAATTATATTTTTAGCGAGTTTATGCAATAATCTTCACTGTAGTAAATTTTGAATCTATGTAAATTATGTCCTTCAATTTTTTGCATTTCATCTGCTATGAAATTCCTTTTTGATCCCGACTAAGCAAAATTTCCCAAGAACTAAAACTAGTATTTATTTAGTTTCGAATTTTTCTTTTTCACTTTTAAAATCCCACCGGAAATAGATAGTCTCATTTGCGCGACCAAGGATACGTGCATTTACACCATAATTTGAATTTGCAATTTTATGTAAGTGGAGTGCGGTAGTAATAAGACACACTGTTATTAAAGATGGAGAGAATATACAATTTGCATATACCATGTTTCTGCAGAGGGTGAAACCTCTTCTTATTCAGAGCTGAATTGTAAAATTGGAGTAAAAGCACCCTTGCCATTAAAATGTCCTTTGCGTTAATAATATTCGGTATAAGTGTACACCAGAAAACTGAGAATTTCTCAGTTAATATTACTCTACTGGTGACTGGTGGAACAACTACTGTGTTTGTTGGGGATGGTAGATAATTGGATACAGTTGCAACGAAGGAAATGAGATACATTTATGCAGGTTATTAATTTTGATTAACGTTCTGTATTTTTGGTCTGCTTGTCTCTCTCGTGTACCTTTTTTAATTTCTGGAAACTATCATTTATTTTACCATCTAGTAGGTGGGAATAATAAATAAAAATATTTATTGTAAAAAAAGGTACGAAAAATTATAATGTAAAACGCTTTTTATAGTATGCTTTTTTAATACTCGATACGACAAATAAAACACAAGGCTATTTGTTTACGCGATTTATTAAAAACTGAATTTAATATAATTTCATGAAAGCCCAAGTTCCAACATTTTCATTAAAATAAAAGAACATGGTTAAACTTGTTGTCAATGAATATTTAAAAAAAAGCTTGGTTAACATTTCCCTGAAAATGTTATACCAACTTTTTTTTTGAAAAATGTTGAAAAATGTTTATAGGGGAAGTGGGGACAAGACCGCCACTTTAGTGTTTAACCGTCTTAAAAACCAATAAAAAACATCTTTTAATTAAAATAAAGTGTTTGTTAATTAATTTTGATGTTTTCTGTAGGTCATCTGCATCTCATCATTAAAAAAAAATAAAAAAATACTGAAGAAAAGATAATACGTTTTTAAACAACATCTAACAAAAAACGGTCTAGGGGCAAGACCGCCCTATCAACTTCTGTTGACAATTAAACCATTTCTATCTTAAAATATGGAATCTTTTTGCAATAATCACAAACGTATGCTATATTTTCATCGATTCTCAACTTTTATTGGAAAGGAAGAAAAAGTTAAAACGTTTTAATATTTCATTTAAAAAAGTACAACAAACATGACGATTTGATGGAAAATCACAAAAATTTACTATAACTTTTCGGGATTTCAACCAAACTTGCTTATGATTACAGACATAATCGATCTTACCAGAAGCCATTTATTTTATATTACAAGTCCTGCCAACATAGTTAAAAAACGGTCTTTCCCCCATAGGCGGTCTTGCCCCCACTTCCCCTATATAAAATTTTACTTTTGTAAAAACAGTTCTACAGATTTTCAGTTTTTTTTTTTCTAAAAAAATTTTTGTACAAACGAGGTTTTGCGGTGTTAAAGTGATTATACAAAAATTTTATATTTTTACATTTTTGATGGAATAAAATTTGTATGAAATCAAAAGTATGGAAAAATTATATGCAATTAGATTTCTAAAGGTATGTAGGTATTCCATAAAAAATATTAAAAAGAAGCAAGTAAGTTAAACCCAGTGGTGCATTTTATTTAAAAAAAATGCACTCAAATTTGTTCGGAAGACTTTATTTATCCTTTAAAGAACGAGCTTTCCAGTTTTATTTTTTTTAACAAAGAACTAAGAAGTTTGAAAAATTAAACCAATTTTGAGCTAAGAGAAATGTTTTTGGCCCTATTAATTCTCAGCTGTTAGGATAGTATGTAATTATGTAGTGCAAAATGTTAAAGTAGTGGTCTGGTAAGTAGGTATACTACTATGTATATTATTTAATGTGACCATTTCATAATTATAACTGGAGGCAAAATTGTATTGTACAATAACATTAATTGGCAAACATATTTCCTATAGGTATTCAATACAATTAATCAATAATATTATAATATAATTATTATCATTATTTCAAAAAACCTTGACCTTCTAATCTTCTTTCCAATTCTCCTTTGAGATGAAAAGATATAAATTATTTATACCTGCATACATATGTATGTGTTCCATTGTTAACCTTGAAAAAACAAAGAAAATATTTTATTCTGTCAGAGATACATAATATTAAAGATTTTCTGGGCTAATGATACAAATTGTTTCCAACCATAACCATATAAAACCTTTAGGGAAATATAAAGTTCAATCCTATGTTAAACTTCCTGACAGATGTCATCTGTTACAATTTTGGAGAAATATAAACTGAATTCCTACCGCATATTTTCTTAACACAAAACACGGATATTAGAATATTTTTTAAACTTTAGTTCCTTTATTTTGTTGAAAAAACCCCAAAGGTGAAAAGGTTAAATTGGTATAATTTTGTTATGCAAATGTATAAGAAAACAAGATAGATTCATGAAATGCCTATAGTTTTAGAATTTTTAAAGGAAAAGAAAAGAATTTTCATTTCATCTACTAAGGTTAAGTTAATTTTGTTGGAAGAATTAAAAAAAATTATTAGTAGAACATGATTTTTTTTTATATCGATAAGCATTTGTTTCTACTTGTGTATAGCACTTTTATCCTATATTTGATTTAAATTAGAACAAGAACATTTTTGGTTTTCTCCTGCTATCAGTTATGGACATGACGGTATTACATAAGAAGAAAACTAAAAATAGAGAAACTCCAAAACGGATTACACTGTCTGACTAACAAAATGAACCTCTGAATATTATAAGCATCCTCTAACTTGTTAAACTCCCGAAAACCAAAATTTATTGAGAAATTGTAGCAAATTTATCACTATAGTTTTCGAGGTTCGTACTTTTCCCAGACATTATTATTCAATTCAGAATGTAATTCCTGAGTATCCTTGAATACTAAGTAAACTTTTGCAAATTTACTACACAAAGCGTGATCCACTTTTTGCAATTTAATAAAGTTTTCAAGGTTTTAATATTAATTAGAAATTCAGTTAATCAACACTTTGCTTGATGGGATTTCATTGTTGAAATAATAATAAATTTTCAACACAAAACCTCTGATGGAACTTGTCCACCCTTCAAAGCCCTACAGGTCAACCAGATGTATGTACAATCCTTTGGTCATATATTTATTTGCAAATATTAATGTTTGACTTCAGAGAAGTAGAAATAGATAAAAGGTTTTCAGTTTGTTTTCCTATTTCTTTTATTTTTTAATATTAAATTGTTTTATTTGCATGCATAATAGCAGTCTCGTGAAGAGATCTTCTCTTTGAACAATATTGACATTCGAATAATGAAATTTTGGTTTTCAATATTCTATTTTCTGAGTAATCTACTTTGTGTGGATTGTAGCTTTTGCATTTGTGATTGGGGTTGGTTTTTGTGGCGTATTATTTTCCTGATTTCGAAATGGAAAACCATTAAGTTTATTAAATTTTATTACGTTCTACGATGGGACTTCTAAATAAATTATATTAATCGTCCAGCAGGGGGCCTGTTTTAATTTTATTAAAAGAAGAATACATGCGCCAATGCCAGTGAATAAACCATTAATTCAAAATGACAAACAATCAATATACCTAAGGGTGTTAAATAATAAATTTGATGACTCAGTTTTATATATTTGGTGGGTTTGGTACCAACGTATTATTTTGTAAGTTCCATTAAGTTTAATCAACGGAAACTGATCTGATGAAAATGATTAGAAATGAAAGGAAAATCTAATTGGTTCTATTAATTCAAAAACTGCTTTACTGCTCAACTCCCTAAATAAACCTTTTTCAGTAAAATATTGTTTCGTCAAACAAAAACAAATTATTCACAATAATATCAACATCGTGAGTCAAAGGCTAAATATTTGTACACAATTTATTGATATTGTTGTTTGCTGTTCAATATCGAGTATGAAAGTATTGCCTTAATCAAGATTACATTTCTCACGTAGAAGATTGAAATTTCGGGTGATTTATTAACAATATTGATAACATTTGCAAGTGTCAATTTCACATTGCATGATATCTAAATTATCCTATGAAAACTTTCTTTATCGTCAGTTAAATTTATTATTCTCACGGTCTATCTTATTACTTAGGTCCTTGCTATTTATCTTTTAACTTTGACAAACAATGAATTTGTAAGCAAATTATTATCTTAGCGACATTGTGCCATAAGACCTAGGGCATTTGTTATGTCAACATCGACTTTCATAGATTGTTATCTTTTATTATTCTTTCGCACAAAAACAAGGGATACAAAAGTTTGGTTATTTCAAGAGAGAAATTGAGTAAGTGACGTTACGAAACAATATTAATGGTTTTTCAGGATAAGACTGTTGAGTTTTTTGATGAGATATTTTACTAAATTGGATGTAAATTTTGTTGGAAATTCTTGTCATCAGTTTATTAAAGTTTAATCTTCGATGTCAATAAAAATTGGATTTAATAAACGAACACAAAAGGAAAGAGGACGAAGGGTTCAGTTTTTGTTTTAAGTTATGCCAAAAAAATTTTTACAAAAGTTTTGATAGTAGGCATAAACTTGAAAATGTGCTATTTAAATTAAATATATTAAAATTTGTTCGTTTTGCATTTCGAATCGAACAGTTCCGAGTTCTAAGAATAACCAAACAAAAGCGTTGTGTGATTCGTTTGCTTTTATTTGTATAGCCTTAAATCTTCACCAATTAAGACCATTTCCGGTAGTCCAGAATTATTTTACAAGTTAAAATAAAATCTTTTTAGTTTAATAACACTGATAACTTTCGAATTAATTGTTTTCCTAACCTCAGGCAAACGAATCGCAAGGTTTTGCAAAAAAAAATTTAATTTGCCTTTAGAAGAGGTTGCCTATATTCTTATCTATTCTCGGTTTAGTCAAAATTAAAAAAATTATTTGGATTTTAAATCCAAACAAAGCTCTACAACACAGCTTAATTTGTAGTCTATCAATGCCTTATACTATCGAACGAATCAAAATAATCCTAATCCAGCAAAGCGTTCGCTAAAAATATGACCACATCCCCAGATATGTTCTAAAACTTCGACATTTTGAAAATCATCGTACTCAAAAGAATTTAGTAGCACACAACAATTTCTTGTTTAAGTTTTGAGTTCTGGGGGGGGGGGGGTCATGACCCCCCCCCCCCCCTCCTCTATACGCCGTTGGTTGACAGGAGTATCAACAGTGAAAAAGTTTTCGAAATAGTGTGTTTGGAGATGAGTTCAGTGTCATTGAAAACAAATTTAAAAATATCGAACAGGGCCGTGTCAATAAAAGAATAGCTTTGTGGGGTCATGACGATATTGACGGTCTATAATGCTATGGAGATGGGAACTGAATCTGTATTCGGAACAATACTTTTAAGGAAGCACTGACCCTATAAAGAGTCTTTGAAAGAGGTTTTTTGCTGAAGGCTAAATAACTGCCATCAGCTTCCTACCTACATAATGTTAGGCAACAAAATACTACAATATTGGTATATGTCCAATGCTAGTTTTTAAAAGGAAACCATTTTTGCATACAGTAGGTACTTTACCTACATACATGTATATAAACATACCATGAAATTGTTCTTTGACTTTTTTTTATTTTCTGAATTCTCAAAATGTCTGAATTTGTTAAGCCACTTGGGCGTGCAACCGAAGCATGCTGTAACAAATTCTTCTTATTCCTCATCCGGCAGCTGTTGAGAATGGAAAACGGAAATTTTGCATTGTTGCTGCTTGCCTGGTCTTATAGGGTTGATTTCAGCCAAAGCCCAAACGAATATCCTTCCAACATCAACATCAGAAGTCGACAGTACCTATAGAAAAAAAAAAAAAAAAAAAAAAACGAAGGGTTAAAACACTGCCTTGGGATGTTGGATATTTTGCAACGCGTTTAAGTTTAAGCACTTGACATACATAGATTTCGCTGGCAGAGAAACCGGAGTACAATCCAAAGATGTTAAGTTAACTTAACAAACGACCATATCTCTAGACTTATAGATAACATCCGTGTCGCATGGTGGAAATATCCTTTTTCCTGGGCAATTTTATTCTTTCGGGAGCGTTATCCTTTTTCACACCAGTACACCGAAAAAAAAAACCAATATCAATTTAACATTTTTTAAATATCAGCCAAAAATGCTCTATAAAATGTGTTTTATGATATTTAAAATGTTAAAACAACATTTTTATTATCAGGATGATATTTAAATGTCACATTTTGGAATTTTTTTTTGATATTTTATTATCATTTTTTCATATCAATTTCTCATTCCAAATTATTAAAAAATATTAAATAAAAAATTCTTAATGTGTACTAATTTAAAGGCGCTTTGTGTTTTTTCGAAGTAAAATGTATGATTTACTGAGAAAATTTGATCGGCACTAAGATTTTACTTCACATAGTTTGGGAGAAAATAACAAAGCAATTATATCACCTATAATAGAACCATTATTTTGTAAAAAATATTCCCTTTCAGTAATGTTTTGAAAAAAGAATGAAAATTCTTAAAATAGTAAAAATAATAAAAATGAAAAGGAAAGAAATAGGTTTCATTATAATAAATTAAAACGTAAAATCTAGTCAACATTGACATTTTAACTGTCAAAGTGAAATTTTCACTATCCACTTAAACTTAAAAAAATGTCAAAATGATATTTTAATTGTCAAAGTTAAATTTTTACTATTCCACCTGAAATTAAAAAATGTCAAAATGATATGATAAAATATCAAAATTGATATTTTAATTGTTGGACGACTTTTGTCACTGAAAAATGTTAATTGATAGCTGTTATTATCAATTTTTTTTTTCGGTGTATTATGGTCGTATCGAATTTTTAACTAAGCACTGCATGTAGACAATTTTTTGTTGTTGTTTGTTTTTGTTTTTCCTCCATCGTATTGGAGAGGATGCAAATCTCTGGTGGCGAACATCAAAAGGGGGCAATCAGAGCACGAAGCTATGATAAGTGTTAATGATATCATGCTAAGTACATATTACTGACTTCGTGCCAAGAGACCAGACATCATTTCATGCAATTGCAATTTTATACCTACTATCGCATTTTTGTACCCAGGTTCATGTTCGTAGAAAAGCAAACAAAAATATCCCAAGAGCTGCGAGAAGAAGTAGATGGTGTTTCGTTTTTTTTTTTTTTTGTTTTTTTCTGTGCAGGACTATTAACTATGCAAAGTAAATTTAATTAAAATTTTTAAGTTTGTTTTGTAATTTGTGAATAAAATTAATTAAAAAAATCATTTTGATAAATTAGAGATAATTATGGTGCTGTTTAATGTTAAAAGGTTTTAATTGTTTTGAGAATTAAAAAAAAAAAAGAAGATGGAGCTTCTGGCATGGTGGTACCAGAGAACGGAAAAATTGTGAGCGCGTTTTGAAGAGGTTGTAATTTTCACTGGTATTAATCAAAATTGTGATGTTCGTGTGAACCATCTTATTCATGGTATTCTAAGGACTTAAAAATGTTTATGGTTAAAAGCGTTCTTCTTTCGTTACTATAAACATTTGGAACGGCTTCAAGCATTTACAGTTCAAGGTCAAACTCAAAACAAACAAAGATATTAAAGAAACAATAATACAAATGAAAGTTATTCAATAATAAGTGTCCCCTCCAAAATATGATTGCCAAAAATATTTTTGAGTACAAGTCAGAAATTGAAAACGTTTGCATTTATATGCAGAACAACAAATACTCCATATAAAAAAAAAAAAAAACAAAATTGCATTTATATCATTCAATTCCATTCACAACATTTTTGTTTTGTTATTTAACACTTTGCTTTGATTAAAACATTTAATATCCATATTTTCGGTTTTCTATTTTGGATGTTTTCCAAAATTAATAGCCAAAATAAATTACTACATTTCTAAATAAAGCTCAGATTCTCCTATAATTCTCCTTGTGGTTAGAATATTATTGTGTATGTCCTTGAAATGTCCTTGAATTTTTACCATCAAAATTGTATTGAAAGTACCTATAGGGAAAATTATTATCTTATGAGGCCTTTGGAATTTTTGTTTGTATTTGTAAAGGGGGTATAGCACTGTGGGCTGTGGCTTGATGGTCTGGGTCATCTGTATGATATGTAATTATGTATTTCTTTTTCTTGTTATGCTTTTAACTTGTCATGAGCTTGTTGGAAAAGGATAAATAATGTAGGAACCTTAATTCATGTGATGGCTGCGTTATGGTTGAGGGTTAGAATAGGTATTACATTTGGATATTAATCATGTTATGATGAATATAATGCTGAATCCTAGCTGGCTTGATGTTAATAGGATTTGTTTTTCTTACTGAAGGATGGAATTACGTATGTATGTATGTATTCTAGGAAAAAATTTAAAACTAATCTAGTCACAATTTTTTTTTTTTTTTTGTATACAGGGTGTCCCACAGTCACCGCCCCAAATGAAAACCATGGATTCCTGAGGTTATTTTAAGTCGAAAAACTTAAGAGGTAATTTTCTCGTTTTCGTCCCGTTTTCGAGTTACCACGGTTTTTATGATTTTTGCTCTCTTGTCCTTTAACTGGCCTTATCTTTGCCAAACTAAGTTTGATTTGAAAGATTTTTTTTACAACCAATCAAGAATTTATTAAAGTTTAAGTTTGTCTCAAAACTTTTTTTCTGCGGATAACCGTTTTTCCACAATTTTGCATCAAACACAATTTTCTTCGTTTTTTAAGTTGTTTTTTACACTTTCATTTCATTTAAGTCAAAAAAAACACATTAATGAGTATTAATTTTTTGTGCTTTTTATTAAAGCCCAGTTTATTTTCATAAAAAAAAATATGTTTTATTTCATAAAAAAGGCTACTGAAAGTAATTAAAAAAAATAAACAAACTGAGTGAATTAAAAAAAAATAATTTTTAAATAAAAAATTAATTTAAATGAATTAAAAACTTTTTCTGAGCTATTGTGGTTAAAAAAAGAACAAATAGATAAAGCTCAGAAAAAGTTTTAATTCATTTAAATTAATTTTGTATTTAAAAATTACTTTTTTTTTTAATTCACTCAGTTTGTTTATTTTTTTTAATTACTTTTAGTAGCCTTTTTTATGAAATAAAACATATTTTTTTTTATGAAAATAAACTGGGCTTTAATAAAAAGCACAAAAAATTAATACTCATTAACGTGTTTTTTTGACTTAAATGATATGAAAGTGTAAAAAACAACTTAAAAAACGAAGAAAATTGTGTTTGATGCAAAATTGTGGAAAAACGGTTGTCCACAGAAAAAAAAGTTTTGAAACAAACTTAAACTGTAATAAATTCTTGATTGGTTGTTAAAAAAACATTTCAAATCAAACTAAGTTTGGCAAAGATAAGGCCAGTTAAAGGACAAGAGAGCAAAAATCATAAAAACCGTGGTAACTCGAAAACGGGACGAAAACGAGAAAATTACCTCTTAAGTTTTTCGACTTAAAATGACCTCAGGAATCCATGGTTTTCATTTGGGGGCGGTGACTGTGGGACACCCTGTATACTTAAACCTTGTGCTTGTTAAATGAAGGAGGAAAAACTTTCTTAAACTGAAAACAAAAAAGTAGGTATGTATGAAGAAAAATAGAAGGAGTTTACACACTTTATCCTTCATCATCCTTTGTATCACACAGCATCATACATAAAAGATGAGTTCAAAAACACAAAACATTAGGAAACAGTTGTTTTGTTTGTTGTTTCAGTAAAAGGATCACAAAATTGTTTGGTTTTATAAAACATCAATTTAAAATGTTTTCTTTAATATTTTAACAAACACTTACAAAATAGGTTCCTTTAATGAGCACAACACTGTTCTACTATTATGTAAAAAAAATTATTTTACAAAAAAATTGTTGAGAAAATTAAGTTATTTGAAAATTAAAATGAAGCTAGTTTGTTTGGACTTTTTAGGATTATTTCCACCAGAAAAAACTTTAATAGCTTTTGAAAAATATAATTTACCCACGATGAGCAAAATCAACAAAAACTTTCGTGCATTTTTCAGTACAATGTTAATTCCTGTTATTGTAGTTAGTTTTGCCACGGGAGTGGTGTCAGTGTTTGTGTTCAAAGGATTCTTCGTCATATCGTTGTCGCTGACACATAGCAAATCTGCAATAAAGTTTGTAAATTTACGCTATTTTATTTTTACCAACCTTTAGGTAGAGGAGTTAGTTGGTTTGATATTGCGATTGGGATGCATTTTGATTCAACCGAATGGAGGATTACTTTACTCGCTCTGCCAACGGATTCAAATGGAATTGTTGAAAATCCTCTAGTGCTGTGTAAAACCTGCGTAGTGCTGCGAAGTGGTGAATGCAAATACAAGCAAATTTAAGTTTTCCATTAAACAAACCTTCTCTACTCGATATCAACATCGCTGTCGTGCGTTGTTTGACTTTTAAAGTTTATTTACTCTTTAGATGAAGAAGTAATTTGATTTTTATTGTGTACTTCTGCAAAAAGGCAGAAAGCCACAGAAAATTTAGCATTGGAAAAGTCAAGAGGGTTTTTCCATTCAAAACTTACCAACTAAAAACTATTGAATGGAATTGAACTTGTTGGGTTAATGTAGGAACTAGGTTAATTTGGAGAAATAAAAATACAAACACCAAACAAGGATGAAATGCCCAGAATGTTATGGATACCAATGTCCAGTTAAACATATCAGTTGTATGCTAACGTAACTTTCTAAAATGCAGGTTGTTGTAGATGATAATCAGTATCAAAACAATCACTACTTACATACATAACTCAAAGCAGCAATTTACCTCAATTTATATCGAGAGTGTGCTGATAAAATTAGACTCCTTATCAACAGTATTTATTGCTTACCTCATAGCTGCGAAAATTCTTTTTTAATTCCTTACTTGTTTACTGCATTTTTATGACTAGACAAATTATTGCCACATCAAAGGCGATATACCTAAGCAATTTATTTTGGCACAAACATTATAGTAGGGGAGCCCAGGAAGGGATTTCGCGCGTTACTCGAGCGCGTCAGAAAATCATATGAGGAGAAAGCTTGTACTCAGTAATGTACTCCTACCAAATATAAAAGCTTGATACAGTGGTCTGCGTTGTGGGCAGCCCGTCAGATTAGTAAAAAAAAATCGATCCTCGGAAATACTCGAGCGCGTCAGATTAAGAAACGGTAGGTTAAGTACATCTAGAAAAGTGTATATTTCAATAATCTGACAATTTGAGCGTGGCATAAGAAAATGGGAGAGGCACAAAGTTGTAAAAAAAAACGTCACCTCGAAATACTCGAGCGCGATTAACTTTTTTTTTATCAGAAACACGAAAAACATATAATCTGACGGTTTTCATGGGGCAATATAGCCAAAATTATCGATAAAGCATGAACGTACAGTAAAAAAAAAATACAATTTTTTGGTTCGTGTTGCTGAGTTTTTAACGTTTTTGTCGAAATATCTTAATTTTTGTTGTCTTATTTACTTACACTTATTATGTGGATACGGATTGACTTAAAAAAATCTAAAGAATTCATTAAATTGGATAAAAAATAACGTGTCAAAGCCCCAAAGACGTTTTATATGGAATTTACTATTGGAGAATATCCAGTCCAGTCCAACACTCAAATTTTTGTATCGAGGTATAACGTGACATTCTTAACTTTATAGCAAAAGCCCCATCTTTAATAAATATAGAAGCTCTGATCGTCTGGTCATTACGTAATGTTCTTAGATTTGGGGTATTTTTTCTTTCGTTAAAGACCAGACGAGCAAAACTTATGACTTTAGGTACGTTTACTTTTTAATAATATAATATCATACGAAAGAAAGATTATCAAGTAAGTATCATAACCATTTTTGCTTACAGAGAGATGGTGACAAAGTTGAACAAGTGGAAACCAACCTGGAAGACGAATCCAGTGATTATGAATATTAAATTATTATTGATTGACCTTTGTATATAATATGTATATGATGTAAATTTTGTATTACATCCAGTAGGTAATACCAGAAGAAACGAAAAATATTGTTTTATTCAAAAACTGTCTAATTTTTTTTTAAATTGTCAGATTAGCAATACACCTTAACATAATTGTAAGATTATCATTTAGGGTGACTCTGACATCGAGCTGAACCTACAGTAGAAAAATCTGACGCGCTCGAGTAACTTAAGTTAACAATATTTTTTTACATTTTCAAAAATGATTTATAAGTGTAGGCCACGTCCAAATCGTCAGTTATTCAAATTGAACACTATTAGGAGTTCACTGAACGTACCCTCTCAAAATCTGACACGCTCGACTAACTTTTTTTTTTTAATTTTTTCTACCGCTTTTTGTAGCCACCCACCACTGTCTTATCGTCAGATTAATATTTATCGGTTATCACAAAGTCAATGCGAGTACACCCTATTAATATCTGACGCGCTCGAGTATTTCAATGTGGCAGTTTTTTTTTACATTTTCTTAACGTGTTTATAAGCTCTTATCCCCACTTAAATGGAAAACTTCCATATACTTTTTTTCGTTTTAGAACCTAATCTTCGCAATCCAATAGGTCCCCATGGCGCTCGAGTAACTGCATATTTAGCATCTCGGGCTCCCCTACTATTATATACCTGCTCAACTCACGCAAACAGGAAACAAAACGTAAATTTAAAAAAAAACATCGAAATCAAAAACTAAAAATATAATTTTATTGTGAATCAAGTGCTTGTAATGCGGTTGATCTATTTATTTTAAACGCCATGGGGGAAAGAGAAAAAAATCATGTGTGCAATTCACACGTGGTAGAAGTGAAACCTTAAAAATTATTTTTTTTTGCTAAAAATAAAAATTTACCTTTTTTTTGTTCCATCATCTTTAAATCCATATTTTGACAACCTAATAAATTAAATAATAATAAATTTTATATCATCTAAAAGCTTATTATTTCACCTTTTTTATGACTTTTCAATCATGTTTCTACCATGCCTACAAAAAAAGTAAGAATTTTTTAAAGCCAACCATCTCAAAATTTAAAACTGAGATTACGGTACTTCCTACACTGGTAAACAGATCTCCACACGTGTTTTGATGTATTTTCACGTTTTAAAATTTAAGATTTTGTAACTTGTAGATCACGTACCGTTATGTTAGATATATCAAATAAAAGTTAATACTATCAGCATGCGTACCTATTAAACTTAAATAAAATTGTCATGTTCCCTAGATCCAAAGATATAACGTGTTTAGAAAAAGAACATCTTTTTACCGTTATCTCAGGATTTTGAATATTAAATTTAATGAAATTTTGCACAATTATAATTTATTTAATTACCTATCTACAGTAAAAATTTCATTCATCTATCTATTAAAACACAAAAATTTATAATCAATTGATTTTTCGTGTCGCTTTTTCGTTTCATCTTGTTTCAAATCACTACGATACTAAAGAAGTTTTCACTTCAAAAAAATATTTATATTGTTAAAATATTTTCTCAAATTTTCAGATACTCGTAATTTCCTGTAACATAGCTAGTGCCAGCTGTTGATTAGTCACACCTAACGTGGTTGTCTGTAGAACAACAAAGTTCGACGACTTAATCAGAAGGATAAGTAAGAAATATAATAATGCGGTTTTTAAAACTTGGTTCTATTTTTTGTGTGTTCCAAATCAACAAAAATCTTTAAAGATTTTTGGGCTGATTTTGTATTTACTTAAAAGTCGGTCCTTTAAATTAAAACTTAACAACAAGAAACTTGAAAAATAAATTTAAAAGAAATTGACTTTGTTTTAATAGAAAATGAAATGCATAAGTCATGTTGTCATGTTCTCAATTTTTTTTTCTACTTTTCTTTTCTAAATCTTTTTTTGCCAAAAAACTGCAAACTTATTCGAACTGTATTAAATATTTATTTTTCTGTCCTAAAAACTTCGAAGAAACATTTAATATGCCACTGCACGTATGGAAGTTTTCTTTCAGCAGCAATTGCTTGAGCTAAAACAAAGTTGCAGATGATTATAGCACACAAAATTGTATTAATATCAATGACACTGAAGTTTAAACTAAAAATAAATATTTGACGTTATTTTGTTGGTCAGAGAAATGTTTACGAACCTATACTTTTGATATACAGGGTGTCCCAAAAGTTAACGTCGAAACGAAAACGGTAGATAGGGTAGGTGGTGACAGTTGTCAGAAAAATAATAAAAAAAATCGCAGCCATATATTTTGGGAGTTATGGGCATTTGAAAAAAAGTCGAAAAAATGGTCACCCTGTGACGGTTTTTCATGTGCCGTGACTACAAATCATAATTTTTCTCATTTTTTTCTTTTGTTACGGAACCTTGAATGTCCCTCCTGGCGTTTCAAATAAAAAAGAAACAAAAAGTAAAAGTCAAGCCTTGTTGATCTTTTATAAACCATTTATCATCTCTTTATGGGCGAAACAATTCAATTCGTAAACAAACATCACAGACGAAAACCTGACTTAAAACACTAAAGTTGTTCAACAATTTATTTTTCTCTTGAGGTTATTTAGCATTCAGGACATGGTAACTGAATCAATAAAACATGTGATTTAAGAAATCCCCAAAATCGTAAGTAAAACCTTAATGGAATCATGACATCTGTCTGTGAGCAGAACGAAAACTACATATATAAACAATAAACTACAGAGTTCATGTGAATTGGAACCAAAGTAACAAAATTCATGTTGAAAGTCTAATAATCTTAAAAATAAATGGAACTCTACTGGGTGAGTATTTGTGTAGAGAAAGGAAGGTGACCCAAACGCAAAAAAACTATTTTAAGGAAAGTCTTAGTGCTTTTATGGCAAAACTTGTTGAATGTTTTAAAAAGTATAGAGTTTGATAGAAGAGTTATTTACGTGACTTAAAAAGTTTTATCCCAAAGTAAAAAATTAGAAAATCTAAGAATATAAAAGGAAAAGTTGAATTATTTCAATCAAAGAACTTAATGTTTTAATAACAGTCTATTAATGTTGTAGGGTAGGATGGTATAAGAGTGCGCGGTTGATAAGAGTGCGCAAGGCCATTTTCTACGGTTTGAAAGGGAATATAAGACTGAATGCAATTATTTTGGAAAGATCTAAATGAGTTTGATCTGCTGTCAAAATTTCATGCAAATGTGTTTGTAAACAGAGGTGCTAGTTTAGTTTAAGTTTTTTAGCACTTTTTTTTCCAATATTTCTTGCCAAACAAATTGAATTTTCCGCTTAACAACAAAAAATAACAATAAACAAAGTATGGGACATTAAAAAGTCGACAAAAAGAAACATTTGAGGAACACGTAAGACTGGTCATAAAGTGCATTGTGAAATATATATATATTCTTCGATTACATGTCTGAGCGTGTAAGAGTGCGCACCATGATGATGTATAAGAGTGCGCGGGTTATAAGAGCAGTAAATGCTATTCAAGGCTTCAAAATAACTGGCATTTGTCCATATACCAGCAAACAGCAGCTAGAAAAAGCAATTCCAACCAAAAAGAAACAAAATACAAGTTTTACAAAAAACAAGCGAATGAAAGTAACTAGGAAATATTGAAATTTTCTCGGAACCATTAATCGAAGACTAAATTGATTGTTCCTCATGCAAGGAGTGATGGGTTGAAAAATACTCTGTTTATTTAAAGATAGGCAATTTTATTTGCGACTTTTGTGCGAACTTACACCTGTGCGCAGCTGCGTACTCTTACAAACTAAGCCGCGCACTCTTACACAATAGGATGTATAAGAGTGCGCAAATTTCCTAATGTGGTATTTTGTTCATAACTTTTGAATTAATACATTTTTGTTACCAGTTTTAAGTTTTTTTCGTTGCTTTGATTATAAACTAAAAACTATATATAAAAAAAGTAGTTAAATTCTTTTTGTTATTGTTTTATTTGGTATTTTGTCTAAAATGCGCACTCTTATACCACCTTACTACTTTGCAATTAAATATTTTAACTTATAGAAATCATTCTACATGAACATAACTAAACGATCATTCTAAAAAAAATATCTCTCAGTAGGATGTTTCACTTTTCCTGTTCTAAGGTTCTTTCATTGATATAATAAAAGAAATCAAAAAAATTCTTTTCAATCCAATTCACCGTATCTATTTCAAATTGAAAAAGGAGTTTTTCTAGCTCGAGAATTATTGCATACCTACCTAAAAACATCACTCAGCCAGGACTGCATTTCTTGTTTTACTGTCGTATTTTCTTTCATCTCTATAGTTAGATCGTTTTTATTGGAAACATATTATAGAAGGTTTTCCGGTTGAAATGAGACTGTATTCCTTTTAATGCAGAAAAAAAAACATAATAGAAGGAGCAAATGCAGAACATAGAAGATGATGTCAAAGAATACAGATAAAAAGTAATTAAAAAAAGAAATTATCTGTTTATTTCCAAATTAATATTCATACCCTAAAAAAAAGAGAGAATTGATGATACAAAAAATAAGAAAACAAAAAAAAAGACAGATTAATAGGCTAAGCAGAATATAAGATACCAAATTTTGTAATTAAGGAAAATTTCTTTTGGGAATACATATTTATGTAATAATGCGAATTCTGATTAGTTTTTAAAATGTGTTTTGCATTACAAGGCAGAGCTACCTTCGTAGATTTTCAAAAAAAAGGCCAAAAAAGAGGATTTTGATAAAAAAAAAAGAGGCCCCAATAAAAAATGTGAAAATAGAATAAGTTAAGTACGACAGTCACACGAAATACCTCATTTGCGCCTTTTCCGAACCACAAGACAAACCTTTTAACACAATTTCTTAAAATTAAAATTGTATTATGTTCATACAATTAAAAAAAAAATGAATTTTATAAGACATTGCCTGTGCATATTTTCTTCAAAAAAGAACCCACAATTTATCAAAAATAAGCTTATAAAAATCAAATCAGCGCTAAACAACAGTAACGTATACTTTTCTTACAATTGAGTCGTTATAATTGAAAATGGTATATGTCACATTTTCCTTGATTTTCAAAAATATGTCAATTTTTTTAATCAAACGTACATAATTTTAAAAAAGAGGAAAAAGAGGAACCAAAATATCAAAATGAAGGATTTTTTGACAATTTTTAAAAAGTGGAGGGAAAGTAGATTGGGTGAAAAAAGAGGAAAAACGCCTCTTTAGAGGCCCCAAGGTAGCCCTGTTCCAAGGTTGTGGAAAACTCATTTATATAAACCTTCGCAGTCAAACAACAGTATAGGACAAAATTAAATATAGATATAGATGTATAAATAAAGTAGTAATATAGAAGAGCTTAAATTATTACCTAGTTTATTGAACTTTATACTTTTTGAAATTTTCATTTATTCCTTCCCATAATAAATTGAAGTTGAATCAAATAAAGCACTTCTCAAGGTAATTATTTAAATTTTCTCCAATTCATCTCCAAGCAACCAATTTTAGGTACTTGCTGAATATTAATAACAACTTATGATAAAAAAGTCAACCAATAATAAAAATTGCCAATATTTTTGCTTTGCTGTTCAAGGATTTGTTTTTTAACCTTCATAATGAAAAGGGACAATATTGAGATCATAAAACTCATTCCCAAGTGCCGTTATTTGCAAATTGAGTCTGACAAAAAAAGTGAAATTTTTTCAATAAAACCTTTTTGGCACTCCGAAACGTGTAATAACAATTACGTCAGCTGAAAAGATTTCTCCTTTATTTTGTTGTTGTTGTTTTTCTTCTTATATTTTGGCACGTGGAAAATTATAATAAAAGGTAGAAAATAATAATAAAAATAATAATTTTCTGCGCAGATGTTGTTTATATTTTTCAATGAAGTTGAACAGAGCAGAAATCTAAACGACTGAATCTTGTTGACTTGTATTTTGCTTTCAATTGACCTTTAAAATTAATCGAGTTGGCAAAGAAAAGAGTGAGTTTTTTTGTGTAGTATTTTTAAGGAAGGAAAAAAAGAAATAAAGGTAATTGCAAACAGTTGAATTCCAAAATTAATATAAAAATTCCGGCGACAATATTTCCAGCGTCCAATTGAATGCAAATCAGTCAGAAAAAATTAAATTTTGTTTTTATATTGTTGCTTTCATGTAGTTCCTAAGAAAAAGACGATATAAAATGAGTAACTACATCGAAACATTCCAGTACAATTTTTTTGAACAAATGTTTTATACAGAAACAAAGCTGTCACATAAAAAATCTTTTTCTCTCTTTAACCAAAATGAAAATGCAACTAGGCAGTAAAGGTAACTTTTTACGACAAACGTTTTTTATCTATGTACAATTTCCCTTATGTATCAGGTCCCTTAAAAAAGCTTTTTCTTTAATCCTTGGTTGTGGTTTTGTATTTTGTTTTTTTTTTTATTTTTTTTTTTTTTGTAGAATATTTATGAAGGTATAAATCCTTTTAAACAAACAGAAAACCCATAAAACAAAACACAATTACTTTGTGCTCCACAAAATTGTGTGCTGGAACGACAGTGGAACAATTCTTTAAATTTACTAGGAATCTCATATTTGTTGCTTTTATTACAAGAAACAATGAAAAGATTCTTATAATTAAGGTTTTTGAGTTGAATGAACTTCCAACAAGTAATTTTGTTTTCGTAAATTCTTTAATTTGAGTTGGATTTTGTGGTTTCTGGGCAAACTTACAAAAAAGCAAGAGAAAAAAAAATAGGTAAAACAAATCACAAAAGCAATATTTTCTTACTTTACTTGTTTTTTAATATCAAAGAACTGAAGCAATGTAAAATAAATGGAAAAAATGAAATAACACCTAGAAAAGGGCAATAACCTCCAGTCAACAGGATTATTTGTTCACAAATTAATATTGAAAACAAAAAAAAAAAAAAAATTTTGCATAAAGGCTTCAACAATAGAAGTTTTCATTTAATTTTAGGCAGTTGTTACATTTCGTTACACGGTTAAAAACTCTAGAGTATTTTTTAATACTTTTTGGGTTACATATAGGTCTACACCAGAAATGTATTAAATTTATTTAATACATGAAAAATATTAAAATTTTTTAGTTAATACAAAATGTATCAAAATTTAATATAGAAATAATTTTAATATAGTTGTATTAAAAAATAATGCCTACAGTTTTTATTAGAATTTAATACCAAATGTATCAAATTTCAAGTATTGTATATTAAAATTTAAACTTTTTATATTAATTTGTAATAAGAATTTTATTAAAAGATAATACAAAAATATTTCAAATTCAATACCAAATGTATTGAAAGATAATAAAATGTATTATTTTTTCCAAAATTCATTACTGAAAATAAATATTAATCATAAGTAATATAATGTTGCTGATATTATTGTCTCTATTTTACCTAGTTCACAAACTATGGCCATGTAAAATCTTATTGACAATCAAAATTCATCTGCAATGTATGCATTTTGCTTCGAAAAAAACATAAATTTAGTACAAATTTACATTTTTTGATTAAAATTTTTAATTAAAAAAGGTACCTCAAACAATGGATTTTTTTTTCTTCGTTAAAATGGCTGCGGCTGCCGTTCGATTAAAATATAATATTGCATTACAATTTAATACTTTTTATATTAGTTTTTAATAAATTTGTATTATATTTTAATACAATTATATTAAAATGTAATACAATTATATTAAAATGAAATACAATTATAATAAAATGTAACACAATATATTAAAATGTAAAACAAAGCAATAAAAATCTAATAAAGAGGTATTAAAATTCAATACAAGATTAGAATATAATACCGGTGGATTAATTTTTAACCAACGGAGGTTATTTTCTAATCATTTTTGTATAACAAGTAGTAAACTTAATACTTAAATATTTAAATTTATTACAAAAAAGATTAAAAATAATTTTAATATATTGCAGGTATTAAAATTTAATATTTTTTGTATTGAAAATTGCTTTAATACAAGAGCTGTATTAAAAAATACTCGAGAATTTTTAACCGTTTAAATTACGTTGGAGGTCAAAAGTTTATTGATTATTTTCTTTCACAAGAATTAAAAAATGGTTTTTTTTCAATAGAACCAACAACTTATATGGTCTTATTGGAAAAAAATCAGTTTTGTTGAATTAATTTACAAAGATTTAAAGGAACACTCGGGCGTATACGCACTTTTTTATGCAATGTAATTTTTACTTGCGATATAGGTACTATATATCAAGTTATGCATTCGTACAAAAAAAAAAAGTTGAGATAACATTTTTCCATGACATTACGATGGTAGACAATGCCAAAAAAGTGGGTCCCGGAAGTCCGTCTGTCTGTCTGTCTGTCAGTCTGTCTGTCTGTAAACGAAGCTACAGCCTAAACGGATGAGCCGATTGATGCCAAACTTGGTATGTAGCGTTTTTTGGCGACTCTCCAGAGGGGTTTTTGGAATTAATTTTTTTGGACCAAAAATAACGGTACTTGTCATATACCGATTTTAGTAAAATTGAAATATCTTGAAAACGGCTCCAACGATTTTGTTTAAAAAATTCAAATGTTAGTTTTAAGCTAAGGTCTATCGTTTTATGGAAATTTTGTTTTTTGAAAATCATTATTAACGGTACCTGCCATAGAACCGTTTTTTTCAAATCCTCTTATCTCCGAAACTGCATATTCGATTTCAACGAAACTTTTTGTGAAGAATCATTTATACAATTTAAATATAAACCAAAAATAAAATTTTCAAAAAAATAAGTTTTGGATTTTTAAAAAAATTTTGAAAATTTTTTTTTGAAAAATCAAATTTTCGAAAACGGGACATTGAATTTTTTTGAAATTTTGTTTTTAGATGTTGATTAGTGATTTCTACAAAATGGCATACCAATTTTATTTTAAAACTTTTTTTCCAAAAAAATATTTATAACAAATTAGTTTTTTAAAAAACGGCTCTAACGATTTTGAAAATTTTTTTTCTAAAAATGCATGTTAATATATCAATCAAAACTGCATACTTGTTTTGGCAGGCAATTCAATTTCAGATTTTATTTTAATTTTTTTTTTAAACGAATTTTATTTTTTTTTCCAAATTTCTATATAAAAAGTCTTAAAAATTTAAGCAACTTTAACTCTAAGAGCAAGTTCGTGCGACCCAGTCGTGCATTTTATTTTTTCTTGGATTATAAAACTATTATTGTGTATGAATACAGGTCTGCGTTGTAGACATTATTATTAAAACGTTATTAAAATTAAATATAATAAGATCTTATACAGATACTATAGGTTCATACGTTGTTGTGATCATATCACACATTTGACAATGAGGTTTTCAGAAATCCGAGTGTGCCCGATCTTGTTTCTGGAATAAGAAATAAATGTTTCCTCCTAATTAAGTAACATCGTAAATTTATTTTGTTTTGTGTTACAATCGTATGAATAAAAGTAGTTCAGCAAGCTGTCTGCTATGTTTTTTTTTTATTCCTGTCCGTGGTTTTATGAAATATGCTGTTAATATTTAGTTGTTTATAATTTTTCGTATGACCTTTTTCTCGAGTTTTAAATTTCGTTTTGTTAATTTCTGCAAAGCGAAATATTGTCTTTTGTTGTTGCTTTTCCTTGTGTTTTTTTTTTTGCGCAGCCAAACCGGAAGCCATAAAACAAAACACGATAATTTTTACTTTTAGCTTGGTAAAGTTTAAGTTTAAGGTTAAAAATCCTGAAAAAGTGAAAAAGCGTTGTTTTATTTCTTCATTTTTAAATCAAAATATTGTTTTTCTAAACAAGTTTATTTTAGAAAATCAAAAATTGTATCCACACAATTAAAATCTCAAGGAGGCAAATAATTTTTAAACTATTTTCAAGTTGAACACTTTTATGGTTGTTAGGTATGTAGATTTAAAGGGGAATATTTCATGTAATTTTTTGCGCAGCCAAACCGGAAGCCATAAAACAAAACACGATAATTTTTACTTTTAGCTTGGTAAAGTTTAAGTTTAAGGTTAAAAATCCTGAAAAAGTGAAAAAGCGTTGTTTTATTTCTTCATTTTTAAATCAAAATATTGTTTTTCTAAACAAGTTTATTTTAGAAAATCAAAAATTGTATCCACACAATTAAAATCTCAAGGAGGCAAATAATTTTTAAACTATTTTCAAGTTGAACACTTTTATGGTTGTTAGGTATGCAGATTTAAAGGGGAATATTTTCATGTAACGTTACTCCTATATATTAAACTACAGCTAAACAGTTTGTAAAAAAAAAGTGGACAAGTAGGTCAAAGCTTCAAGAATTTCGCAGATTGACATAAAAAAAACTGCGTGGTTGTCAAGGACGTAAGTTAAAATAATTAATTGTTGCCTTGCTTAGGGTTGCTTACAAGATTATAAAAATGGGTTTAATTGAACTCATACACGAACCGCAAAAATATTTCCTTTAACACATAAATCTTCAATCATAAATTTTGAAAGGCAAAGCCAACAAGGAAGTTTCCAAAAAATCATCCTAAATATTGACAAAATTAATCTTATTTTACTTGTCCCCTTTGGGGATTTTTATGTTGTTTTTATTGCAAACCACCATGTTCATTTTAGAAAACTCATTTTAGCTTAATTAAAGTTCTTCTCCGCAAAAGATTTAAACGTATTTACTATCTGAACAAAGGATCCTTTTAACGTTTTAACCTTAACCAACCGAAAACAGATCGAGATTTATGGTTAACCTTAAACATCAGTCGAACGCGTCTGTCACCGCTATTTCTAACCCACCATGTTGTTGAAAACAAAACAGAGAAAAAATCAACAAATTAAATGAACCCTCTTAATTGCAAGGATCCGAGAAAATTAATGTGTTAAATTTTGTTTGGCCTACATTTTGTAGAAACAGGATTAATTAGGTTATGTGTACCAAAAATACCATTCCTTATGGTATTTTGAATATCATTGGATGAATTTTCAAGATTAATTGTTTTTTTTTTTAAATTCGCATGTTTATAAAACGAGTATTCCTTAAATTTTTCGTTTGTTAGAAAATACGTAATAAGTCGTTCTAATAAGACTTTTATATATTTTCATACAGTACCAACAGCAAAAAAAGCATGTGTAACATTGCCAAGGTTTTTTTGACTTCAAAAACTCAAATTATGTTCCAATAAATCAACTCATAAATCTTTATATGTATACAATTTCCATTAAAAAAATAAAACTTGCTCAAAATACAATAGTCCTTCATTTTAACGAAACCATATTTTCATGTTGCACGAAGAGTCATAAATAAACAAAAGCCTCCCTCATTTTTACTACCTAAGTAAGTGCTCTCACCAAACATGTTCAGAAAAAAACTCAAAAGGAATAAATTTCAGTAATTGAACCGATGTAAAGTGAACCATAAGCTGAGAAATGAATCATAAATTAAAGGTCGTTCGGTCGTGTAATTTGCGAAGACATAAAAATACATAAAAAACATTCTTTGGATAAAAAAAAAATTAATATCATGAAAAATAGATGCCAAATATTAACAAAATCATTGAAAACTCCAGTACTTCTTGGAACTTTAAATTTATTTATAAATTAATTGAAAAAATTACATTTTTGTAGAAGTTAGAGACCATGAAAAAATGTATGAAGTAAACGGTTGGAATAAATGAGACATAACTATGTTTTGAAAAAAGTGCTTAGGTTCCTGTTGTGAACACTCTTTCAATCATATTCTTAAATCCTTATTTCCTTGTTTGTTGTTCCTGTTATTGTCAGGAAAAAATTCTAAGAACTTGAATTATACAAAAAGAATAAATCATTGTAACACCATGTTTTTCCACTGGAAATGACATTAAAACTGATTAATGTGTGAAAATGTTTTGTTTTGAAAGAGTCAGTTAAGGGTCTTATATAGCAAGGATTTCGTTTGTTTGTTTTATATTTTATATCTTATTATAATGACATCATAGAAAGCACTCTCGGTCTTTAAACATTAAAAGACTTACACCAAATGCTATTATGTTGATTCCAAATAAAAATGAACGACCTACTCAAAAAATTTGTAAAGTACTGATGACAAATGAACCAAAAACAAACGAAAAGAAAAACATTTTTTAATTTATTTTTTTTTTAATTTTTATTCATTAACTATGTAAGTTTATTAAAAAAATTACATTTGTCAATATGGGTGTCTTTTTCAAGGCTCCAAGAAATTGTTTCTTGAACCATCCTACCACGTAAATGTCACCCACATTGGATTGATGATAGAAGGTTTGCGAATCCAGAGAGATTGAATGTTTTCCAGTTTTATTTCAATTCCTATTCGAATGCAGAGATCATCGACGTATTTCTATTTAAACGCAAATCGCAGGAATAGAGTTGTTTTAACTGCAAATCATTGAAAACTGAAAAGAAAGAACCAAACAAAATTATATGTATATGAGTAAAATGTCTAAGTATGGGATGAAATTCAAGAGGTATACGACAACTGCCTAAATCGATATATTACTGCCAGAAATATTTTCTGTCAATAGTTGAGTAACTAAAGCAAATTATTAGGGAACCCAGCCGAACAGCTCTGATTTTGACGATTTTTTTTTTTCAAACGTAGGTAATTAAAAATACTTTAAAGTCTATAGATTAAAAATTGCCGGTGTTGCCGTATTGTTTTTTAAAATTAAAATTAATTTTTTTTTTAACAAAACCATTTTTTTTTGCTTAAATTTCATAAAACAAATGATAGCAAAAGATTCTCTAGGTAATTTAAGGAAAATATACATATAAAAGGCAGTAAGGGACAATCTTCCATCGCTTAAGCGATAAATGCAATTTTCTAACATTCTGACCTCAAACACAAAAACAATATTTTGAAAACAACGGCAACACCTACAATATTTTAAAATACATTTTTAAAAAGCCAGAAGCTCATTCTTATCTCTTAAATTTAAATTCACTAAATTTAATCAAGACTTTTTGAAAATGGTCCTCAAACTCATAATTAAAAAAAAAATGTTATTCGAAAAATTTAAAATGACTTTTTTTCAAACTTTTTCTAATAAAATATGAATTTATTTAAAAAAAATTTTTGGCCATAAATATTATCAGTTGAATTCCGAAGCAAAAAAGGTAAATATATATATATAAAAAAAAATGAAAAATTACTTCAATTTCAATTTTTATTAAAACTGAATTCTTGCATTGAAATAATTAATTTTCTCAAAGACTGTGGTAAATAGGAACTTAAAATTTTTGCTATTTAACTTTCAACAGTAAGGGTTATTAAATGAATACAAAATAATTTTATATTTAGATGTTGATAAGTTACATTTTTTTTCAAAACTTTTATTAAAAAAAGTTCTTCGAAAATGAAACACTTTTTAATTTTTTTCATAAACCGTAATACATATTGACATTTCCTTTTATAATTTGAAATCATAATAAATGCGTCCAAAAAAATTTGAAAATAAATGCATTTTATATTACGACCAAGTTTAAAAAACGACATGTTAAAATTTTTTCAATAATTTTTTTTTTTTTAAATCTGAGTTCAATTACCATTCTTTCAAAAGCCGTTCATTCAATTAACTTAATTTTAATTTTACATATATGACTAAGCTTCTAGCTTTTAAAAAATGTATATTTGAATATTGTAGGTGTTGCCGTTGTGTTCAAATATTTTTTTTTTGTGTCAATTAATACGAAAATTGCATCTATCGCTTGAACTATGGAAGATTGTCTTTCACTTCCATATATTTTTTTTCCTTGAATTTCCTAGACAATCTTTTGGCATCATAATTAATTTATGAAATTTAAGAAAAATTTTTGAAAAAAATTTGTTTTTGTTCACAAAAATCTTCAATTAAATTTAAAAAATCAAAACGGCAACACCGGCAATTTTTAATCTATAGACTTTAAAGTATTTTTAATTACCGACGTTTGAAAAAAAAAGATCATCAAAATCTAAGCTGTTCGGCCGGGTTCCCTAATATTGCCAATTTTTGAGCTTTAGTTACTCAATTCTACTTAATTACTTAATTCGAGTACAATTATTAACTCTTGCTTTCCTTTCTTTAGGTAAGTTTTGACAAACTAAAATTGGCTCAGCCTTACTTTTGTAGCAGAAGCCTAACCAAATAGATTAATGTTTTAATTGGTTTCTAATGCATTATTTAAATTTAATTATTTTACATTTGGATTATAAGATTAATTCCTTTAAAGTTCTTAAGCTTGAGAAATCAATTTAACTAAAGAACCAATCAAGGAAATCATTGAATATCTTCCTCATAATTCTTCAGAATATCTATGTAATTTTTTATGTTAGTCAAGTAGAAATGTAGGTAGGTACATACATATTAGGGTGTGTCACTTTTGTATGGAAAAATAAAAGTACCCTAATTTTCAAATGTAATAGTGGTCAAAAGTTGTATTAGGGTCTGAAATTTAATAATATGTAAAAAAAAATTATAATATCGTTCGCCTTTGGCTCGCTCAAATCGGTTGAAGTTGTTAGGAAAAAAACGATTTTATATGAAAAAATGATTTTTTCCTTGACTAATTATTTTGCAGCTTCTTTACTAAGTGTTCAATTCCAACAAATATAAGCTTAAAAGTTTTTTCTTGGAATTATCTTTCACGTGAAAGCCTAAAAATATTAAATATATATTTTTTGTATCCAAACAGTGCAGATTTGTATCCAATCGGTGCAGATTTCTTTCTATATTTTGAGCGAGCCAAAGATATTAATTAAAATGAAAACTGTAAACGCAGGATTTAATTTTAATAAGCAATGCAACTTTTAAAAGCTATTACATTTTAAAATTCCATACTTTTGCATTTTGACACACCCTAATACATATGTATATATAATTCAATTCCTTTTGTATTCGATAAATATAAAGAAGCAAGCAATAGTTAAACCATATAATACATATAAAGGTTTATTAGTTTAATTGGGTTTATACTACACAAAAGAAGAAGTCTTAAGTATAAGTAGGTATTTCAGAAAATTTAATTTTAAATTTTATTGAAAGTTGCATTACCTATGTAGGTTTATTATATTTCAAAAATTGATAAAACTAATATAAATTAATCTTAAAATAGGCAAATTTTCTCTTCTTCTATCTTGTCCGCATATTTTTCTGTCAAACATACTGAGCTCTATGATTTTTCATTCCACCATTTTGCATAAAACTTACTTTTTCTTTTAACACCATAATGAACTATGGATTTCAATTTTTGGCTTCATCACAGAGGATCTCCCACTGTAACTAGGTAGCTCAGCAATTTTCTGCAATGGCATATTCAGCGTTGGTAGTTTTTCGTGCTCGACATTAATTTTAACAGATTAATCAGACCAGAGTTTTTAGGTATCATTTTCTGTCTTCCTGGCATATTCATCGCATTGGTCAACCCTGAAATAAGAATAACAAATAAAATTGATTAGTACCTACTTATCGCATGAGCAAATAATACTAATAAAATTTGGTAAGATTTTGTCAAAATTAGCATCAAATATAATGGAAACTTTAACATCCTCCAATTTGTCTTATTGAATTGATAGTAAGCAATTTTTCCAATCTATCGAAATACCAATATTTTGTCGTTATATGTTTCTATATATCTAAATATTGTTATTGCATTAATTTCACTAAATTTCTCATAAATCATCAAATATCAATCTCATTGCAAGTGAAAAATAAAACAGTCAGTGTTATTATTCACCTCAATGTCAACACATCACAATGTGGCCATATTTTAAAGCCGAAAAAGCCAGTCACTTATGTCAAACGATGACAACCCTAGAGAGACAAATGCATTTGGCAAAAAAGAGAAAAAAAAAAGTTGAAAAGAGGACCAAACGAACAATCACAAGAAGGAAATACCTTCCATTTAAAATTGTATTATTCTCTGATGGGATTGTTTTATTGTTTTATCAGAATGAAAATCCCTCTCATGGCAGAAAATGGATATGTTAAATTGCATTTTACATTTTTCAAATAAGGATTTGATTTCGAGGAGATATATCAAAAGAAAAGGACGTTTTTCGAATTCAAAATGAATCGAAAAAAGTGTCAGAAAGATTTGGTATAGGGCTTTAAAGCAGCTGTGATGGGAAGAAATGTGTGGTTTTAACTGGTAATTTCTCTCTAATATCTGCTCTGCGACACATTGCGTCGTTTATAGTTGAATTGATTGCTTTTAGAGAACTGAAACTGTTGAGACTAACGGTTATAAATATTTGTTTGTTTTTAAAATGGGAACACACAAAATCTTTTCCATTTTGGTGGTTTCTATTTCCATTGATTTGACAGATACCATATTAAACAAATATGCCACAATGCAATATTTAAAAAACGTTGTTGCGTTCAACTCTTATCCTTGAATGTTTTTCATTTTAAATGGCAAAACACATTTTATGCTCCTCATTTCGAGTGCAACTATATAGTCTGCTTTTGAAAATAAGTTTAAACGACTGTTTAAAATAAATCCCAGTCATCATTCCAAACGAAATAAGAGTAGTCAAGTGTCTATCAGTTAGTTCAGTGTGTGGGCTTTTGAATATATTTGCATGAAAAATCCTTCAAGAGTTTCTTCTTTTTCTGTTTTAATGACATATCTGCATCATGTTTTTTCATTGAATATGCAAAAAATAAACGCATATTTTTCAGAGAAAACCCACAAGAGAAGGTGAACTTGACACCAAATAAACATATAAAAATATGCTTTCAGGATATAAAGAGGTTTAAAAGGATTCGTTATGAATGAGTTTAATAAATCTTAATTTTTACCTTTTAAAATACACTAGGTACTTTATTAAGAAAGCACCTATGAGTTCAAGAGCATTTTAACTGTATTTAAATGAAGTTTCGTACTTTGGTGAATTTCTTTCTTTTCAGTATACATATTCACCTCAATAGTGTCAACTGTCAATTTTAAATCAACTTAGGGGTACACTTAAGCTGATATACTTCAAAGACTCATGACTTAAGATCGCTCATAAAATTATTCACCACACGATTCCCTATGATGGTGTGGTGAATAATCTTATAAGCGATTTTATGGCTGGGGTGGAAACAATCTCTCCTATTGTAAAAGAAACTGCGATATATTCCAATTTAAAAAGTTCAAAGATATATTGGATTTTGCCAACTAATTTTTTAGTACACTTGTGTAAAATGGTTCTGCCAATCTATTTAATCCCACGGAGTTATATAATACAACTTCCAACCGAAGTACCTTTCCTCCGATGAGCTAACCGTAGTATACTTTTTTAAATTACTTTCTTCATCTTCATTATAACAAAGAAACAAAATTAAATTCTCTTCGAACTTTCTTACAAATCCACAAGCGAACTTAATCCAATTTCCGTGAACAATTAAAAGCAGTTTCCACAAACCATAACTCCTTTTAAATTGTGCGCCCACAAAACACTGCCACCATTAAATATTGAATTTATCACGGATAAAGGATCTGAGTTCTTTGTTAAATTCGGTCGTGAAAATAAAAAACCTATACTCTCACCAAGAAAAAGTCCAAGCCCACAAGCATTCAGGAAGACTTAACTTAATGGATTTCATAAAGCCTTTGAATCCGTTTTTTCCTGACAATGGGTGATAAATTCGTAAAACTTTGAAGGAAGAATTCTTTTTCGAAGATTGAAGGAATTTCAGTTTTTTTGTTTTCTTTTATTTGTGTTTTTGGTTTTCTACTTCCTTAATTGAATTTCCAAACCGAAGAAAATAAAACGAAATATCGACTGAAAAACAATCAAATCATTGAAATGAAATGTGGATCATAATGGTTCAGGGCAAACGAACATCCACAAAATTAAGAGTGTTTAGGGAAGGAGAAGTTGACTCTGTTCTGAAATATTTTCACTAAAGTAAACAGAGCAATTTATTGAAATTATATTTTTGTTGAAGAGCAAAACGACTGATGGAATGTTTATGTAAACAAAATGAATGAAATCGGTTCGATATTTCAGGATACACCAGGGAAATAGAAAACAATAGATACTCATCAAGGGAAATACAACTTTTATTTCATATTTAAAATATTGCTTCCTCTCCTATTCATTTTATACAGGGTGTCCGGTAGAAAATGGATAAGCCTAAAATGGCTGATAGGTGGACTTTTGACTGTTCTGAAACCGAATAGAAAAAGTTTCTATCGCAACCAGTTTAGAAAATATTAGCTTTTTTTCGTTCAGTGTACTTTTAATTGCATCATCTTACGTTTTCTTTAACCACAACCACGAATGAATGAATTTTATAAATTTCTTATTTTTATAATTTTCTACAATAATTGGCTCACTACATAAGAAGTTAAAAGTTTTTACAACTGTTGCATCTTTTCTTTAAAAAAATTTTGAAATTAGTTTTTCGATGCAAAATGTAAAAAAAAATATTTTATGAAAATTTTCAAACACAAACAAACAAATATTTTTTTTTCTACTTTGCATTAAAAAAAAGTTAAATTATTTATTTTATAGCCATTGTTCAACGGTTATAACGCTTTTTTAATAGTTATGTGTAAGAAGAATTATTGTAAAATATGACTGATTAAAAAAACTGATGGAATCCATGCATTTTAGGCAGCAATGTGAAAAACTTAAGATTTTACAGTTAAAATAATTTATTAAATTAAAAGGCTTTTTTTGCACTTTGGTACCAATAACTTCCTAGTAACTCTAGATTTGATAAAAACTTTTACCATTCTGCAATCCCCTTTGGACGCGCATATTTTTAAAAAAGTTGGCCACCTACGTTCCTATGGATTTTTTTTATACTACAGGTGTTTGAAAATTTTCATAAAATATTTTTTTTTACATTTTGCATCGAAAAACTAATTTCAAAATTTTTTTTAAAGAAAAGATGCAACAGTTGTAAACACTTTTAACTTCTTATGTAGTGAGACAATTATTGTAGAAAATTATAAAAATAAGAAATTTATAAAATTCATTCATTCGTGGTTGTGGTTAAAGAAAACGTAAGATGATATGAAATTAAAAGTACACTGAACGAAAAAAAGCTAATATTTTCGAAGCTGGTTGCGATAGAAACTTTTTCTATTCGGTTTCAGAACAGTCAAAAGTGCACCTATCAGCCATTTTAGGCTTATCCATTTTCTACCGGACACCCTGTATATAAAAGTGAGATGTGCGAAGATAAGTATTGAATTAAAATTACAAAAGAAATCGTTTGTTTGTACAAAATGCTGATATTTAATTTTTCAAATTGTTTTGACACTGTAGCATGAACTGTCATTCTAGTGTTAATTGAATTGACCCTTAGGCTCTCTGTTTTCAGGAAAACAATTTTATTTTTTTTCTTGTGTAGATAAACTGATTTAAAATTGTGGTTAACTTTGATGTTTCAACATACATATTCACCTTAATAGTGTCAAAAATCAAATTGTTGCGTTCAGGTGTAAAATTTTACCTTAATTTCGTCTTATGGAAATATTCACACCAAAAACAACGATGCATTTGTTATTTTTCATACAAAATGCGTTTCTTGTAGTCGATTTATAAATTTTTGTGTTGAAATAAAAAATAAATATGGTTACATAAAAAAAAAAATGGTTACATTTTTTTCTTAAAAATCAAATTTACATCCATCGTTCTGGTTGAGTAAATTCTTTCAATTATATACAATTTGAAACGCAAAACTATGTAGGTACAAAATAAACATTTTGAAATACCTACGTTCAATAAAACATGCCCTATTATAATGTCGAATTTTTCGATAGGAGTGATTTCATTGAATAAACAAAAAATTAAAACCAAGTCAGATTGAAAGTTTCAAGAACTTGCAAAACTTGTGTATGTTAATTTTCTGGATTTGAACTGATTCAACAAACAAACTTCAGAAAAACAATGTTCGCAGCTTATGTATGTTGTTATGCACTCGTAGATATTTCTGTCTTAATACTTCGTCAGCGTCAGGTATTATCGTTATTTAATCAATACTTTGCTTGTTGTGTTATGTGTATTATTTTCTTCTGACGATAAGTAGGTATACCTTTTAGAGAAGTTGTTAGGAGTGGTGAAAAAATCAATACCTGATTTTTTCGCCATTCTCCTTTCCTTCTAATTGTTTTGCTGAATATAAATATGGCCTCTTTTGATAACTCCATAAGAACGAAAGCAACCACGACAACGACGATACCATGCCAATGCTATTGACATGATTATGTAAAAAATCACACTTCAAGGCTTCTCGATACCTACTAGGTCAATCAAATCAGTTTGTACTTTATAAAGATAGGTATACAAAAATTATGTGGAATTTTTGAATAATAAATGTGGTAAATATTTGATTTTTATAGGTATTGATATTTGTCAAAGGAGTTTTGTACTAGATTTCAACTTTATTAATTTACAAAATAAAACAGTTTTCTTAAGGTATACGAGTAAATCTAATAGAATGTGATATCAACTTAATGTTACTCTATACATCCTTCGAAAAAATGTCCGACCTTGTTTTTGATGGGTGCATTTCTTTTGTTTTTATTTTAAAATTATATTTTGATTGGCTTCTTCAACTTATCTTGGATAATATTTACTTAGCCTGATAAAATATTATAAATAAAATGTTATCTTTAAAATGAAGTTGTTTATTGTTTACACGAAATGATGTGTGTCCAAATTCCAATTTGAATCTGTGTAAACAATTACTGAAATGAATACAATATTGTTGTCTTATTTTTTTTAACCACGAAAAACCAAAAGAAAAAGCCAATGAACTTTCGATAAAACCCAAAATAAAGACTTAATTTATTTTTGGAGTACATTTTTAAGGAGAGTAAAGTAAAAACATTCACATCCAAATAAACAGATATGGATGTCTTATCGCTAAGGCATTTCTCATACTTGTGCAACCACCTTAATGCACTTCTTCGAAGTAAAATCTGACGTCTAACTATAAAGCCTAATGCCGACTTTTCACGAGTCGATTTTAGCCGCACGATATGTCGGTCCACTAGGATCAGAGATGGCAGAGTAGATTACGTCAGGTAATCTACTCGGTTAACTACGCGTAGTTAATCGAATAAACTACTCGCTTGATTTGTTTCATGTACTACCTACATTTGCTACGTGCAATAACTACATAAAAAACGTTATATTTCAAAAATATTTAAAAAAAAATAGCTGTGTTTTCGTGAGAATTTGGTTTCGTAAAGTAAAACCTTTTCAAAGAAACCACCCCAAGTCCATCTGGTTTCAAATATTCTATTCAAATTTACACTATCACAGCTATGTATTTCAATTTGAATAAGACTTTGACAATTTGGTGGTAAAATTGGCATTTCAAACTACATTTTGACGTCTAGCGCTACGTCTGCTACATTTAATTACGTTAACTACATTAAACTACGTTAACTGCCTCATTTATGTAGTAGACGTAACAAATGTAGGAAATCAAAAAAAATCCAATTTTTGCCATCTCTGACTAGGATTTTTCTATGGGGAATGTCACGTTCACACGAGTCAAAAGGCTTCGCCGCACGGCAAAAATCGACTCGTGAAAAGTCCCCATAATCAAAATAAATTTCTTACGAGGGCGTTCCAGTGTGTTTCATTAACGAAATTTTCCCATAAGTTGAATCAAATTGTTCGACTCATGTTGAAGCATTTAACACCAAAAACAGATGTATGTAATCTTATATTCCCTTGCATTTAGATCCAATTTTTTTTTCTCGATGTCGGATACAAAACAAGCTGAATCGATCACAAGAGATACGTTTTTCTATACCAAACTCTTTAAAAAATGAAATAAAAGAGGCAAAAGTGCTGCCATTGTGTATTCTTCGTATGAAACACATAGACTTTGAGACAAGTCAAAACCTCTCTAGTAAAATTCACTTTAAAGAATTGAAGCTCTTTTGAAAGAGAAAAGATGATATCCAACACGTTGCGTTGTAACCAAAATAGCTGATGAAACAACACTCTTAAAAAACCGCGAAATTATGAAAATTGGACTTTGAACAGCGACCCAAACAGATAATGGACTTTGGACTCAACGATGATCGTGTAAGTTGAATGCTATTTGTTGGCATACACTTCACTTTTTTTTTAGATCAGGCTTCAATAAGAAAGATACTCTACTCAGCCATAATGTTGTGTGTGCAGAAGAAACATTTTCTTTTTTTTGTGTATACTTATGAGGTGTTTTTTCCATTAAGATTGTTTGTTAGTTGTTGCTATCGATCTTGTGTTATGTTTATTGATTTTCTTTTTAACTTTTCGTGTTTTTGTAGTTTGTACGGAAATGAGTAATATTGTTCTTTTATTTTGTTTCCACCTTAAGCATAGATCATAGACCTCGTAGTGACTTTGTTGATCTATGTTTGCGTTTTTGTGAAGTCATTTTTAGCATAGGATTTGGGAAGTTTATATCGTTTTCTATTGACGAATCTCAAAATGAGAATTGTGAATCTGACAGCTGAAAGGGGGGGTGAAGAGGGGAAATAGTGGTAAAATCTCAGATTTCATGATCTATTTGCGTCCTGAGATTAAAAAAAAATGACAAAAAAATGAATCTGAGATTCAAGAATCTGATTCTGGATTTTTATCAAGATTCACGCATACAAACACACGCACTTTCACACACACTCCTCTGTTTGACATTTGTCTGAACATTTGTTGTTGTTTTATTTTTTTTATACGCACAGATTTCGCACACAATTACAAAACTAGATTTCATATTCTATTTGCATTTTACACAAAAATCTCAGAAGTCAATAGAAAACGACATTATATTCGTTTGACATATTATTAGAAGTTTAACGAGATTTTTGATGCGTTTCGTCCAGTTTTCTTTTGAAAACTGACAAGTGACATAATATTGCTATTCGTTCATTCGAGGCAAACTTCCTTCCCTCAATATGAACCCCTAATGTTTCATTAAATAAAAGATTGTACAATACATCCGTTGTTAAGAATATCTTTTTTTAATCCCCCAACATTTTAAAATGTAATACGCTCCAAATCACCAAACATGGAATCGTGTGTATGCAACCATTGCTTAAAGTTGGTATAATTCATTTCATATTTTATTAAATGGGTAGACATAAAAATATACATCTCAACAACTATACTACTACTATCTTCCCGTTAAACTTACATTGCCTCCAGCTGCGTTCGTTTAAAAAATTTCCCAGCACTATTCACTCAAACCATCATTTCAAAAATTGTTCTTTTCTCACGAATTGTATACAAAATGGATACCTACACTGAGCCAGCCTCACCCCAACCAGTTTGTTGTTTGGTTATTGTGTGATCACTCGGTGAGCACGTGCCATAAAATTGTCCATTTTGCGCGGTGTGCACACTGCTTAAACCCAGTGAAACGGCAACAAAAACGACGAACCAAAATAAAAAAAGAGAGAAAACATAAACAAACATTAATGTACACACAGAAAGAAATAAGCAGAAAATATTAAAGAGCAAAGCGAACGGACTATCATGGACGAATGAAACAAAAAAAAATCACAGCAACTGGCATGGAAACTTGGAAACGTATACGCAATGCTGGATAGATGTAGGTATCTTTGAGTTTCTTGGTTAAGCGTTCGCCTTCACAAGCAAGTTGTGTCACTGAAACACTGAATGGTGTTTCTAAAACGAATCGGTTGTCTTTTGGCATTTAAAAGAATTTTTCTTACACTTTATGCATAATACAGGTCACTGAATTGAATATAATGTTTTTCAAAAAAAAATTAATATTTTTAATTTAAAAAATTAAATTTTCTACACGAGAATTCGAATACCGTAATTTACGATACAAAAAAAGGGTGTTCTAATTTTTTCTATTTCTATATTTTTAATGACATTATGCAGTTCGTTAAGTTTTTGACGTAGAATAAGTTAGTCCTCTATTTCAATATTTGTGCGGATTCATTATACATTTTTCCTTTAATATTTTATTGTCTATTTTGTTTAGATAGCTAGGTATCTTCTTAGTTGCGGATAATATAGATCAAATTATATTCAAAGTAGACAAAATGCCAAAGTTTATTAGAAAGAAGCTTTTTGACGTCAATGAAAATCTTTGCTGTCATTGCAGACATGCAGGGGGTTAAACATATACATCTGGCACGTGTATACAAAAATTCTTTTAATCTCTTTTTTTATTCTTCATTCCGTTTACTCATAAGAGCAAATTTCAAAGAAAAACATACATAAATAAAATAAAGTCTATAGACATAAAAGGTTGAATCATGTAAGGAATTCGAAGAAGAGTACTAAAGCATCAAGGTGCTTGCAATTCTTTGAATTTGAAATTTTGTTTAACTTATTGATCTGACTTTAAATTAAACTGGGTTAAAACAAGCAGATGTCAACGTAATTTACTTAAGAAACCTTTTAATTTACAAAGTAAACTTAACGAAAATGATTTCTAATTTGACGTTTAGTTTGCTACTTAATTGATTTAACATTTTCATTTCACATGCCAATATTTTTTCAGCAAAAAGTAATAAAAACTGCATTAACAGTTCATTGAACTTCTTTGGTTTTAGAACTTAATTATTTTGATTAATTTTAATGACTTTCATTCACTTAATGAGCATTTTTATGAAATTTTTCCTTGGTGATGGCAGTGGCAGGATTCTGTAGCAGCTAATCGCTTTATATATTTTTTTTTTTTGAATAACTTAAAATTTATGAGTATGGTCCTGTCTTTTCTTACGGCATTCCTTAACTTTTTTTTTAATAATTTCAAGTATAATACTTTTTAATTATTAAGAAAAATAATAATTTACCAACTACCATTATTTGTCAAATTGCCTGTTAAATGTCACCTTGTAAAATATTTCTTTTGGACTTTGACATTCACTAGAGTCTACAATTGAAATTCTGTGCATTAAATTAAAGATGTCATCTGGTTACTTATATGTAGTGGCTATCTATGTACCACCTAATTCCAAATCCGAGATATACGAAGAACTATGCAATTGCTTGGATAACATTTCAGAGAAAACTGAATCAAATGATGAAATTATAGTAATTGGAGACTTTAACTTAGGAAGCTTACATTGGTCTTGGATAGATGAATTCCAAGAGCTACTTCCTGTCAATGCTTCGACTGCAAACGAATTCATCATAATGGATAATATGGCATCATTAGGCTTAAAACAATTGAATGGAGTCAGCAATCAATTTAATAAAATTCTGGACCTTGTTTACTTTTCTGGATGTTTAACATCGGACAGCTATGTTGAACTTTGTGACTCAAAACTTATTGAAGAGGACCGACACCACCCCTCATTATCAATTTCCCTGAGCTTGAGTGTTTATAATCTACCTAGTAATTGTAATGATAAATTAGAATTTAACTTTAAAGAATGTAATTTCAATCAACTTTTTAACTTACTTGATAGTATAAATTGGAATACCATATTTTTAAACTCAAACTTAGACGACATGACTATAAAATTTTATAATGTTTTATTTGATTGTTTTATCGAAGCTATTCCTTTACGTAAAATAAGAGAAAAACAAACTAATCCGCCATGGTTCGATATGCATGTAAAAACTTTAAAAAACAAGAGAAACAAAGCCTGGGTAAAGTTTAGTAAGTCTAGGACTGATGAAGATTACAATGTATATATGGAGCATAAAAATGAATTTGAAAACTACACTAATTTTATCTATTCAGAATTTATTGCAAAAACTCAAAGTGAACTTAAATCAAGTCCAAGAAATTTCTGGAAATATGTTGATACTAAAAGAAAATTCGACGGTTATCCATTAAATATGAGCTATGAAAATGCAAACAGTCATATTCCAGAAGTTATATCTAAAATGTTTGCCAACTATTTTAAAAGTGCCTTCGCCGATACTTTGTCGTCTGATGCAACAGATAATTATTCTTCAACGGAAGAGTATTCTCATCTGGCGTTAATTAATTTTTCAATCTCTGAAGACTCAATCATAAATAAAATATTAAAACTAGAAGATAATATAAGTCCTGGTCCAGATGGCTTGCCTGAGTTATAAAGTGAAACAATGTTCTTTAGTTTCGGCTTTATTTATATTGAAAGACTATATTTATAATTATTTATTTATTTATAATATTCAATTGAGTTTTATACATATATTATCATTACAACATTTATTATTCGATGTGTTCTCCACAACAGTCATGACAATAATGAATCCAGCGTTATGTTTTAGGAAAGCTTAAACCAACGTGATGATGGAATACATAAAAAAAGGCAACGGATCTTCATGATGGTTAAGTACATGAGAGAGGAGAAATGCTTATGTAAGCTAACAGCAGCAATCGTGTTCATCATACTCATTTCTTATATTGCCGTTAAGTACAGCGGAACATTTTAGGTTCTTCATGGGAACAATTGTTCATATATGAGGTGGATGACATTAATGACGTAGTTACACTCTGTGGTGAACTTCATACATGTATGTATATAGCTTACTGATTGTCTCTGCATGTAACTCCTCCCGCCGAAGTTTGGAGAGAAGGAATCGAAGATTATTGAATCTCCATTATCTTTTATAAGAATGTGTTCCATTCGTACAGTGGGGCGTATGAGTAATTTTTTTTATTATTATTTTTAGAATTCAATTGAAAACGACTGGAATCATTAAAGCATTTTTGGTTGTCGATTGTAATGAAAAAACTTAAACATTAAAAAAAATAAATTAACAACAATAAAGGAAAAATGTATGAATATATATTTTTTTTTTTTTTTTTTTTTTTTTTTTTTTGATTTTGTTTTGTTTTTTTTTTTTTTCAAAAAAAAAGGATTTGTTTTGTGATTTTATATTATGTAATATTTTGAGCATTTTAACGAAACAATAATCAAACATAAATAATCAATGCAAAAATATTTTAAATGTATGTAGGTATGCATTAATACTTATAATGTTTTAATGTTTTTTATTTCTATATACATATGTATAAAGATTTGCTTTTTTTTTTTAATTTAGGTAAATATTATTTTGAATTAATTTTAATCAATTATCAACAGACATAAATATGAATTATTAGTTATAACATTGATTGATAGACATTTAAGAAATTTTTATATTTTTTTTTTTTTTTTTATTTTGGGTCGTCCTAGTTCATATTAGTTTTAGATAATGCATGAAAAAAAAGTGGGCGTTTCTCTGTAGCATTTTTTATAAACTATTTACATTTGTTTTATCATTTCAATTTCCTAAGTGGATTTCGACCATATCGTCAAACGTTTCGATTCTTTCTTTTTATTTTTTGTTTATGTACTTTTCGTTTGTTTGTGGTTACCGTTATTTTGCCATCATTAATAACATTATGTTCTTGAAATCTTGGTGCTAACTTGTTCCGCCTATCATCTTTCTCGTATATTTTGTCAAATTTTTGGTATGTGGGAGGTTTTTCTCTGGTCTCATTTCGGTGCTCAATATACTTTTTCTTTTTATTCAAACTTCTTTTAAAGACTATATCAGATAGAAACTCGTAGTTTCTCAAATGATTTCTTAAATACTCTTGTTCAGTTCTAAAGTTGTTTGCTTTGGGGAAAAAATCACTTTTGTTTATATGACCGGTTAAGATCTCGAAAGGAGTTAAATTAGTTGTAGAATGAATGGAACAGTTATATGTTATTATTGCTTCATCAATTGCTTCATCAATGGGTTTTTTTGAATTTTCAGACTTAATTATTCTAACTAATTCGGTCAAAGTTGAATGAAATCGTTCAACAGGTGAATTACCTGTTGAAGTTTTCGCACAGATTGTGTGAAAATCTATTTCATAGGCAGACAAAAAGTCTTTGAAAACTGTCGATAAAAACTCGCTTCCATTATCAGTTATCACTTTTTCTGGAACACCATGGTGGGAGAAAAAGTGTTTCAGGGATTTTATTATGCAAACACTATTCCTAGAAGGTAGAAAATAGGCACTAGCAAATTTACTGAATTTATCGAGTATAGTGAGGAAATGCTGCTTTTGAACAAAATATATATCAATATGAAGGATTTGCAAGGGCTTTTTAGGAGTTTCTGTCAATTCAAATTGAAGAGGTCTGGTTTTCCTGTCATATTTATATTTTGCACATGTGTCACAGTTGCTTATTATTCTATTTATGATATTTTTCATGTTAGGAAAATAATATTTCCTCTTTAAATGCTCGTAGCTTTCGTTCACACCTCGGTGCGTAGAGCTCTGATGGTAGAGTCTTATTATTTTTTCCTGTTCATCAATTTCTGTTATGTCTTGTAAAAGGGTTGTGCATCGAATTAATTTCATTTTGGTGTTAGAAAAATATTTGGAATACACAGATTGAACCATTTTAAAAACCTCATCATTAGCTATAATGGCTGTTAACTTTTTGGTATTGACATAATCGTTTAGGATTTCAAATATAGTTTTTTCATTTTTAATGTCTTTGTACTCAATTGTGGTTCTCTTTTTTTTTTTAAATAGGATTTTCAAAGTTGATTTCAATGTGGATTTATTTTGGTTCTCTATCAGTATAACCTGATTTGCGAAGTCATTGATTGCTCTTTCGGATATTGGGATTCCGTCATTTACATTTTCTTGGGCAGAATGTATAGTGTCAATACTTTCGCTTTCATCGAGGTTATTTGCCATTGAAATTAAATCAAGATTTTCAATGTCATTGGATTCATTTGCATGAATTTCAATGCGAGACAATGCATCGGCATTTGAGTTGAGAGGACCTTTTTTGTAAATTACTGCTTTGTCAAATTCTTCTAGCCTCAAACGCCAACGGATCAATTTTGAATTCGGGTCTTTCAATGAAAAGAGCCAAGTTAAAGGTTTATGGTCTGTTACTATTTGAAACTTCCTACCATAGAGATAAGGCCGAAAGTATTTAACAGACCAAATTACGGCCAAGAGTTCCTTCTCAATGGTACTATAATTTTGTTCAGTTTTGGACAAGGTACGGCTTGCATAACAAACCGGTTTGTCTGAACCTATAGGTCCCTGGGATAAGATGGCACCTAAAGCAACATTACTCGCATCTGTAGTAAGGTTGAATGGCTTAGTGAAATCCGGGTATTGCAATATGGGATCATTGCATAAAAGATTTTTACATGTTTCAAAACAATTAATGTATTTTAGGTTCAAAACTATTTTCTTTCCTTGTCGGAGACACTCTGTCATTGGCTTTGTAAGATTTGCAAAGTCCTTTATAAATTTTCGGTAGTATCCGAGGAGTCCTAAAAATGACTTTAATTGCCTTGGTGTTTTAGGTATAGGGTACTTTTGGATTGCTTCGATTTTGTCCGGATTCGGTTTAACACCATCTGATGTCACCAAATGTCCAAGAAATGAAACTTCTTTCCGGAGAAACTCTGATTTTTCTAACTGCAATTTAAAATTTGCTTCTCTTAGTCTTTGAAAAACTAGTTTCAGATTATAAATATGCTCTTGCAAGGATGTTGAGTATACGATGATGTCGTCCATGTATACTAAACATATTTTTCCTTGCAAATCTCTCAACACGTTATCCATGACGCGTTGGAACGTTGAAGGGGCATTTTTTAGGCCAAATGGCATTCGAATAAATTCAAAGTGGCCATTATCTACCGAAAAAGCGGTTTTTGGTATGTCATTTGCGTTAACTTGGATCTGGTGAAAACCGGATGCAAGATCTAAGGTACCTACTAAAATATAATGACCTTCCAAGTTTGTCTAGAATGTCCGTTATGTTGGGTATTGGGTACTTGTCATCTTCGGTAACATCATTAAGTTTCCTGTAGTCGATGACAAGTCGCCATTTTTCCCTACCACTGGAGTCTTTCTTTTTTGGAACTATCCAAATCGGAGAGGACCAGGGTGAATAACTCGGACGAATAATGTTTTGATCTAGCATCTGAGAAATCTGACGTCTAATCTCTTCTTTATGGACGTGTGGGTACCGATATGACTTTGTGTAGATGGGATTGTCATTTTTAGTTTTAATACTGTGCTTAATCTCGTTAGAGAATGTCAAGGTTTCCCCGTCTTTGAAAAAAATATCTTTGTATTGAGAACACAAACGTTCAATTTTTCTTTTTTCCTCTAAATTAAGATGATTAGTTCTCAGAAGTTGGCCTATATCAGAACTTCCTATGTTTTCAGGACTATCTACTGAAAAGTTGTGAATTTCAACAACATTTTCTGAGTTTACTAGCTGAACTTTTATAGGTTGCTCTACAATAAAGGTTTGTGAATAATCAAGCAAATTACTGACTTCTATTAATGCGTACCAATTTTCGGCACGATATAAACCCTCAGAAATAAGAAGACCTTGCTTAATAACCATAGGTTTCACATATACATTACCAACTTGTATATCAACTGGAAGACGACATACAATTTTACTTAACCCTGAAATGACATACTTCTTCGACATAATGTTTGGTTTGAAGTGAAGCGGTATCTTAACATCTTTGTTTTCTAATATGGAATTTTTCAAATCTATTTTAAATCCTAATTTTTTTAGTATTTCTGTACCTATGAGGCCATCAAAATAGTTGTGAAACTTAAATAATAAAAACGAGAGTGGTTTGTTTGTTTTAAGCTCAATTAGTCCTCTTAAAATTGTTTCTTTATTAATTAATTTAGTATTAAAAACTGTTTTTATTTCCAAAGGATCTATTATTTTAACATTTTTGTGTTCAACAAGGTTTGGGTTAATAAATGATTTATTGCTACCAGTATCTATAAGAAAATTTAATTTTTGTTTATTGAAACTTTCTATAACTATGTATGGGAGCAAATTTGTATTAAAATTGTTTAAATCGAGGTATCCTATTGAGTCTCCGAGGCTAGTGATAGAAAATTTTCATCATCTATCACACGATTTACGTCAGAGTTTCGATAGTAGGTTTGCGGTTCATTAAAATTTTCATAGTTAGACTGTAAGCAATTATTCTTGAATAAAAAATTTCAACCGTATTTGAACCTTGCCTAAGTTGGTGAAGATCGCGGATCAAGCTCGTTTCATTCCTTTTATCGGAATAATGAACAACAAGATTACTTCGAATTTCGGACCAATCAACGAGCGTTCCATACATATTCAAAATGTCGTTTGCGGGACCTACGATTTTATTTCTTATAGCTCGAAGTATTGTCTTTGGATAGCAACCGGAACTTGTTTGTGGTATAAACTCTAAAATTTCTTCGACGTTACTCAAGAAATCATGTAATGATCTTGGATTGCCATCATAATTCGGCAAATTTTTGATCGCGTCAGGTATTTTAAGCAATTGAAAAACATCACTTGAAACTATGGCAGGTTGTTGCATTATGTTTCGTTTGTCTTCGTTAACAATGTGGGAAATTGATCTACTAATTTTGACGATATCGTTTAAACCACGTGGTTCACTATTTTTACAGAATGGAAAACACTGACCAGAGGAACGCACTTTATTTTTTATATGTTTCTTTTTTACAGGAGGCATGGAAAAAGGAAAGGATATATGAACTAGGACTTACCAGTTTGGATTTAAGGTGGGATAACTTAGGACGTTAAAATTAGGACAGGTTTCTTCTCTTCTTCTTCGGGATGGGATGTTCTTGGGGACTCTTTGGATTAAATGTGATGAGGAATTTTTTCCAGGAAACGTAGATTTTTTTATAGACTGCGCCAGTTATAAAGTGAAACAATGTTCTTTAGTTTCGGCTTTATTTATATTGAAAGACTATATTTATAATTATTTATTTATTTATAATATTCAATTGAGTTTTATACATATATTATCATTACAACATTTATTATTCGATGTGTTCTCCACAACAGTCATGACAATAATGAATCCAGCGTTATGTTTTAGGAAAGCTTAAACCAACGTGATGATGGAATACATAAAAAAAGGCAACGGATCTTCATGATGGTTAAGTACATGAGAGAGGAGAAATGCTTATGTAAGCTAACAGCAGCAATCGTGTTCATCATACTCATTTCTTATATTGCCGTTAAGTACAGCGGAACATTTTAGGTTCTTCATGGGAACAATTGTTCATATATGAGGTGGATGACATTAATGACGTAGTTACACTCTGTGGTGAACTTCATACATGTATGTATATAGCTTACTGATTGTCTCTGCATGTAACTCCTGCTTTTATGTTAAAAAAATGTTCATCTTATTTGTCTTACCCATTATATCTCTTGTTCAATGAATCCTTAAAGTGTTCAAAATTTCCTACTCTATGGAAATATGCTTACCTCAGACCGGTTCATAAAAAGGGCCCTAAGAATTTGGTCACTAATTATCGTCCCATAGCCAAACTGTCCGTTATTCCAAAACTTTTTGAGTCCTTAGTATGTGACACTCTTTCCTTTAATTGTTCCTCTGTTTTATGTGAAAATCAACATGGATTTGTGAAGAAAAAATCGACGATAACAAACTTACTAGAGTTTACGACATTTTGTGTTGATGCTTTTGAGAAAAAGCAACAAGTTGATTGCATATTTACTGATTTCAGTAAGGCATTCGACAAACTAAGCCATGAAGTACTTTTGAAAAAGCTAACAAGAATTGGACTAAATGAGAACTTTCTTTCATGGATATCTTCATACCTTGTAGACAGGTATTACTGCGTAATGTTTAAAAATGACTGTTCTGAGAACTTTAGAGTAAATTCTGGTGTACCTCAAGGAAGTCACCTAGGCCCGTTGCTCTTTGTGTTATTTATAAATGACCTTCCTTCTGTTTTCCAAAACTCAAAAACTTTATTTTATGCTGACGACGTGAAAATATTTCGAACAATAAATTCCCTATCCGATTGTAAGCTGTTGCAAGAAGACTTAAAAAGATTTTGGGAATGGTGTTGCACAAATCGCCTTATATTAAATATTGACAAGTGTAAATCAATGAGCTTTACACGAAAACAAAATTTAATTGCTTACAACTATGAGATAAATTCGTCGCAATTATGTAAATTATCAAATTTTTCTGACCTAGGAATCAATTTAGATCCGAAACTAACTTTTACTGATCATTATAACCACATTATTAAAAGAGCCAATGTAACACTTGGCTTCATCAAAAGATTTGCGAGGGAGTTCGAGGATCCATATGTTTTGAAGGTTCTATATATTTCATTTGTAAGACCAATTCTTGAATACGGATGTATAGTGTGGGCACCTTACTATATGATTCATATAAACAATTGAAAGTGTTCAGAGAAGGTTCATGAGATTTTCGTTGCGTTTTCTTTCATGGTCCGATAGAATTGTCCTACCTCCATACTCGGATAGACTTAAACTTATTAATTTACCATCACTTTCAGTTCACAGAGAGTATTTGCAATTATGTTTTATAATTGGGATAATAAGAGGCTCAATATCTTCTTCAGTGTTGGATCGACTGAATTTTAATGTTGGGCGTGCTGGTTTAAGAAATAGGTTACCAATTTGTGTAGTTTTTAGTAGATCTAACTATGGCGTCAATAGCTCTATGAATCAACTAATTAATATTTTTAACAAAAACTTTCATATAATCGATTCTATTAATGATAATGTTAAATCCCATAAATTCAAAAATAGCTTCTTTAATCAATTTAATTAATTTACCAGAATGTTGTTTTTTCTGTTGTTATTCATATTAGTACATTTAGTTTCAATGTTAATATATGTATATTTTATTGTGATTAATTGACAATTATTACTCATATATTGAGTTTAAGTTTAATGATTCCATTGTTAGTATTTAAGCTTATTTCTAATGTTAGCATTTAACATATATTAAATAAACTGGTTATCATCAATTATCTATCACATTCAGCTACCACAACTGCCATTTCAAGTTAACCATGTCAAATATTTTTAACTTATTGTATTGTTATTATCATTACATTTCCGTAATATGTGTGTTTGTGATTAACAAAACCGCAAATCATAATAAAATAAAAAGTACTTAATCCAAATTAAGAAAATATAAATTATGCAAATTAAAAAATTAATGTATTCTTTAATTGGTGATTGAATTGATTGACAAAAATCTTTAAACCAGGTAATTAATAATTGACTTATATTGGTAGGTAGGTACACATCATTCCATCCTTAACAAAGTCAATAACCGTCAAATTTAAACCACTAATGAGTGCCATAAACACAAGATAGCATTCACTTACCATAATCAAAATAATGTTTTTAACCATAAAATACTTTAATCACGATATTTTATTTGGAAATCGTGCCAAATAAATATTTCCGTGGCACATTAAAAGCACCACAATAAATGCCATTATGGATAAAAGGAAATTGCTTTTGTGTGTGTATTTTAATTCTAAATAGCTAAAGGTAACATTGTTTAGGGGTTCATTAACCAAAGCATATAGAAATGCCCTTGAGATTCCTTGACCGCCCTGCTAAAAACTACCCACAAATTGTTTTCTAACCAAAAAGGTGCGTGTTATCCTGTCTGTAAATGAGATCATTTGGAATACCTTCGACTTAGTATTATAAACGTGGAATATACATATTTATGTAATAAGCACCGCATGAGACCTATAAACGTACTCCTACAATACTTTATGGAAGTTATGATAGGATACTTGAGCAGCAATCGATATTATATTAAATGAGATAAATTGTTTGGTTAATTAACCTAATTTATAGTGATTGCTTTTATTGTTTAACTTCGTTACTCGTTAGATTGTTTGAGGTGAGTTTCTTTTCGTGGTTTGTAAAGTGATAATTTTTGCGAACATTTATTCTTCTCAAATGCTTACCACTTCTGACAACCCGTTTTGCCGTCGTTAAACTGCATTTCATACCGGTTTTCAGTTTAATTGAATCGTTTATTTTCAAAACATGATAAGTCCACTTTTTTTCAAAATTCGTTTTTTTAACTGAATATGTTCTTGGGGGATAACCACACCTGCCTTCAAAATATGAAGCATCTACTCAGTCTATATTCGATTTTAAAGCTAAGCGAAAAAAAATTTTATTGTCAAAACATGATAAAAGTCCCGGACTTATCATCTTTTGAAAATAAACAGCAACTTTTTTATGAGTAATTGACTACACATAAAGAAGCTGACTATTGACTCAAAATCTAAGGTTGAAAGCGTCTTTCAAGTAAAATAACTACTCGAAACATTATATTCTATTCCCAAATGCAATTATTTGATAGACTGCGGCTTTAAAAAAAAAAGTATATTCATTTTAAAACTAATTTCACATTCGTTTATTTTCAAAGTATGATAAGTCCAAAATCGTTTTTATTTTTTATCTTTTGAACTATCGGTCCAAAAAGTAAATACCAAGCGATATTCTGTAGCTAGGTAAAAGTTCTACAAAATATATTTTTTATACATTTAGCTACACTTAACAAAAGAAAATAGAACGTTTTTTTCTTCTCCTGAAAAATTTGAAATCATGGACTTATCATGTTTTGAAAATAAATGATTCAATTTTTAGCGCGAAGTCATGCTGTTCAGATCATTGCACATCTATCGGCCAATGTTGTGGCTAAGCAACTTCGATTGTAAATGTTGTTTCTATACCCTTGGATATTGCGCGAATAACTGCATACTAAATTTTAACTTGTGTTAATTTTTGTCCCAATGCATCGTTGATTTCGGCCTGATTCAAAGACTTCTTTTATTTTCGCCATTTTTTCCGCTCCTTAAGATTTTTCCCCAGCCATTTTCTTTCTTACAGGCTATAGACAATCACATTTATTGACAGACACAATTTTGAGTCCAACTGACCCATGCAAATCATCATTTATTAACATTTTTGCTTATGAACGTATTCAGATGAGCCAAAAAATATGCTTGTTTTTATGAATAGATTTGGTCTAGCTACCGTGTGAGAAGAACGGTAGGTCCCAAGACAATTTTTTTTTCTCCTAAACTAAGCGCATAAAGATGTTCCATCGTTACGTATATAATAAAGATGTACCATTGCAATAAATACCAAGACAGACTAAAAATAAGATAAACTAAAATGTGGACGTATTCAAGTGACCGGCAGTGAAAATTTCCTAAACGAAACTCTAAAGAAGCTATAATAGTCCAGTATGAAATCTTTTTCTAATTAAAAGTTTTATTGTGGTTTTTCGAAACACCATAGAAATTACCAAGTTCATAAAAAAAACTCATAAAAGTTCCAATCTCAGTTTCATAGCTTACTTTTGAAAAGGAAATAAAGGCGAGAAATCTTACCAAAATATATTTAATTAGTGACACAAAATGCTCTTAAGGACTCTTAAAAAAATTATAATCCACTTTAGGTACTGTATCTTGACATTAACTTTTGTATAATCTAATTACTTTAACCTTGTCGTTAATTTTTAATTGACTTTCTTTCAAGTATCAACGCTTCAGGGGTTTTATAGAAGATAACAATTAAATCTAGAAACAGTTTAAAATATAAACGCAAAGAGTCAAAATGCGTTAAGGTATAAATTCTATTATCCATTAAATCTGAGATTTATTAAGAAAATATAGAAGGTCAAGAAATAATTTACCCTTGCAATTGTAAATAAAAAAAATTTTTAATTTATTTTGGATATTAACGTTTGTAATCACATTTTTTTTTTTCATATTTTTACAAGAATAAATATGACTACCCTTTTTTTTCATGTAATCTTTTTTCAATTATGGTAACAACAAATAAAGGAAGACCGAAAACAAAAATTAATTAATTCAGAGTCTTCCTAAAATACAAACAAAAAACAGGATCTTTTAAATCTTAATTTCTAAGAAATAGAAAAAAAGGAGGCAAGGATAAGCGAATAACAAAAGAAAGTAGATCCCTTTTTTGTTTCTACGACTTATTTCATTAGGAATTTCTTTTTGTTGATTCTTTTAATTCTTGGCTGCTTTGTACTGTCCTGTCAAGTATATCTTATTTCGTTTGCCTGTCAAGAAACTACAAATAACCTTAATACGAGAAAGTACCAAAGGAAAGATTATATCCTCTTGCAGCAACAAGAGATTCTTTTCCCAATGGAACAATCTCTTCTTGCTGCACTCGACACTTGCTTTTGTGTTTATTTTATTGCATTTCTCCAAACATTTTTCTATGGGAGGTATTGATTTTTTTGTCGATTTTAACCAAAAAAAAAACAAACTTATTTCTATGCCCCAAGGCAGTTTTAACCATGATATTGGGGTATTTTGAACTTGATTTGTTTTTGTTTGAAGATTATTTCTTGGCATCGATGCACAGTTTAAAGTATTGGATCAATTATTTCATGCACTAAAAATAACATCCAGAACATTGTTTAGCTCGAAACTGTACAAGACCAAAATGTCTATGTTTTTCTTTCGTTTTTCTTCTTGTTTTTGTTTTCCAAAAACCTTGTGATATTGAATTTTGCTTTTGCAATTTATTGGATTAAAATGCATATAGGGCTTTAATTTTGTTTTTCCCATTTTGCACTGAAAGTTCTAACGTGCTCAGCATAGTCGACTCGTATTTTCTGATGATGCATGCTGCACTGAATATATAGACCTCGTTATTGACATTCCTTTACCAATATACTTGTATAATGTATAGTACCTTAGTGCACTAAGGTGACATTTCAAAAAGGCTTTAAGATTTAGAACTCAATATTTATATTGTGCACAAGGATTCTTTTCTTGTTTGTATGTGTATAACACTTAAGCAAGGTGAAAATTGATTTATGGATTAAAATATGATTTTGAGAATTGTTTTTTGTCGATAGGAAAGCCGGATAAGTGAAAGCAGTTGTTTTTTATAGTGCGTTTTTTAATTCGCAATTAGGAAAGAATGAAAGACATGAGTAAAGGTAAACCAGATTGTTGGGGCGTAGGCGTACCTTTTGGTTTTTCTTTTTTGATTTCTCCTTTTTCTTTTCAATTAAAAGAGTTTCCTTTTCTCTTTCTTTAATATAACTTTATTTTGTTATTATTTTACTTCCACTATTAATTATAAATTGTTATAATTTTCCTTTATAGTTTTAAGTTTTTCTTTTTTTTTGTTTAATTATGTAGGTACTACTTGTGTGGTGTGGTGGTGGCTGGTTGACGTTGAATATGGAATGAGAGAATGACAACTTTGAATGGATGCGAGAATGAATGTGATTGAATGGCTTTTTATTGTTGAAGGTTGGCTGCAATGTCAATTTTTAATTCGGACCGGGAGGAAACGAAACGTGGGCGTGTTCGAGAATAGGGAGAATTTGCGTTCCGCAATTTTCCGTAAAACGGAGTACGCAATTCTCCCTAAAAACGGAGTACGCTTTTCTCGTAATCGTTTGTGGTTCCCCCCGGTAGAAAGTTCTGAATTGAACATTACCGCCCGCCTTGCAACCTTGCAACTATTAAATGAGCTAAAAACAAACCACCAACACACCAGAACAAATGATGAAGAGTGAAATTATTTACTTTTATGACTTAATTCAATTTTAATAACGTAATTTGTAAATTTTAAATGATACAAAGAATTTTATTTTTCAAAATTAAAAGTACGAGATACAAATTTTATCCCTGTGCTTGAAATTTCAGCAGGCAATTACTAAAATTTATAATAAATGTATATATAGATACGAAAATTCAAGCTTCTTACCATATTTTCCCTATATAAACTCATTTTTTTTTTTTTTTTTTTTTTTTTTATATGAATGGTAAGCAATTTTCCTTTGTCTTTTACGAATTTGTTTTAATTATACTCAAATTCATCTATATTAAAGAAAAAATCGTTTTTTTTTCTCTTTACTTTTGAGGTAGAAGGATGCAAATTTTGGCAATTGAGCGAGTAATTATTCCCTTTTCGGTTCGAATTTCCGCGACGCGAATTTTGTTATCATGTCCGGCGTGCACGTTGATGACTCTCCCAAGGCGCCACTCGTTTGGGGGCAAATTTTCATTTCGTATAATGACGAGATCGTCAATTTGAACATTTCTTTCGGGATACTTCCATTTATACCGTTTATGGAGTTCCTTTAAATATTCCTCTTTCCAACGAGCGCTTAGTTGATGATGAAGAATTTGCAACTTTCTCCACCGATTTATAATACTTAACGATTGATCTGAATATGACGGTTCGGGCAAACCATTTAACACTCCTCCAGTGAGGAAATGACCAGGGGTCAGTGGGACGATATCTGACACATCTTCAGACATCGGTGACAAGGGTCGCGAGTTCAAAGTGCATTCAATTCGGGTAAGCAAGGTAGTAAATTCTTCGAAGGTGAATTTTTCATTACCTGCTACCTTCCTGAAATGCCCTTTGAAACTCTTGACCCCCGCTTCCCACAACCCACCCATGTGGGGTGACCCTGGAGGGATAAAATTCCATTTTAGCTTGTGAGCAGCTGCACTAGGGCAATGTAAAAGTGATTTGTGAAAATCAGATAAAAGAACTTTGGATGCACCCACAAAGTTCGTGCCGTGATCTGAGAACATTTGTTCTGGAGTTCCCCGTCGAGAAATGAAACGAGTAAATGACGCAAGAAATGCTTGGGTTGTTAGCTCACTGACAAGTTCCAAGTGTATGGCACGCGTTGCAAAACATACAAAGATACAAACGTACCCTTTGTCTAAACGACATTTTCGACCATAATACGTCTTAATGAGAAACGGACCCGCAAAATCCACTCCAGTATTCGTAAAAGGGCGACCTAAAACCGTTCTTTCTTTAGGTAACGCACCCATCAATTGGGTTTGAACATGCTTTTTGTACCGAGTACACACTGTACACCTTATAATACACTTTTTTACGAGGCTTTTAACCTGTGGAATCCAATATTCCGATCTTATCATGCGCATCACGATTTGAATTTCACCATGTAGTGAAAGCTCGTGAATGTATTGTATATAAAGTTGAACAAAAAGACATTTTACGGGAAGAAGTATGGGGAATTTTTCGTTATACGATATAGTTGACAAAGCTAATCTCCCATTCGCACGCATGACACTCTTGTCATCAATAAAGGGATTGAACTTTCCCAACCAACTTTTCGACTCTAATTGTTTTCCCTGTACTAAATCACCATATTCTTTTTTGAAATATTTTTGTTGTGTGAATACAATTAACGTTTGTTTGGCTAGATTAAACTCTTCATATGAAAGTTCTGACGATGAATATTTTGTGCCTCCATACCTTTTAAAAGAGTGATGAAACCGCTCCATGTAAGCAAATACGCACAAAGCCTTAGGCCAGTTTGAAAATTTAGCTAAATCTTCCTCGAAGTCCTGTACGACCTGTTGTTTAAACGATTTTACCTTTTTTACTTCTAAACATGACTCATCAACTGGTTCAAGCTTGGATTGTGGCCAAAATGATTGGGGTTTCAATAACCAGTGGGGACCGTTCCACCACAAAGAACTTTCTCTTAAATCCACAGGAGATACTCCTCTCGTGGCTAGATCCGCTGGGTTTTCACCCGAAACTACATGTGACCAATCAGTCATCGTCGTATTTTTCAAAATTTCTGCTGCTCTGTTTGCCACAAACGTTTGCCATGAACATGGTTGTTTTTGAAGCCAGGCTAAGACTATAGTGGAATCCGTCCACAACTTAACTAATGAAACATTTTGAATTTGAAGAGCTGTTGATAATAAACTGATCATTTTAGATAGAAGAACTGCCCCTTGCAACTCTAGCCTTGGTAACGAGATAGTATTTACTGGCGCTACCTTTGATTTCGCCCACAAGAGATGGGAGGTAATTCTATCTTGTTGTTGCACTCGTAAATAAATACATGCCGCATAAGCCTTTTCGGACGCGTCACAGAATCCGTGGATCTGTGAAACAGCGTGCGGAGTGTATTCCACCCATCGTGGTATGCTTACATTTGCAACCTCGGGCAAACTTGCCACAAATACTTTCCAACTCTGTTCGGTGGTGGGAAGAAGACAACTATCCCATTCAGTTTTATCCTTCCAAATTTGTTGTATCAGTATTTTTGCTGTGATCACAATAGGGGCCAACCACCCTATAGGATCATACAATTTTGCAATGACGGATAGAACTGAGCGTTTTGAGAAAGAGTTAGATTGTGGTATTGATTGTACCGAAAACGAAAATGTATCTAAAGTAGCTTTCCATTTTATGCCAAGCATTTTTACAGAACTTTTATCATCAATAGTTAGGAAATCTTCGTTAAGAAGTGAACCTTTAGGCAGAGGACTCAGTAACTCCTTCGCGTTCGATGTCCACTTTCTTAAATTGAAACCGGCAGACTTTAATACCTCAATTAATTCGAATTGAGCTTCTACCGCAGTGGAAATGTCATGAGCCCCTGAAAGAACGTCATCTACAAACAACTCGTTTAAAAGAATTTTTGATGCTAGAGGATGAGACCGATTTACTTCCTTAGCCAACTGATGCAAAGAACGAATTGCTAAATATGGGGAGCAGGAAACACCAAATGTTAGTGTTAACATTTCAAAAACGCTTAGATCATCTTTCGGGTTCTGACGAAACAAAATTTTTTGAAAAGGCGTTTGATCGGGATATATTTTTATCTGTCGATACATTTTTTCGACATCACTGTTGAACACGTACTTATAAAGCCGCCAATTTAACATCAAGAGTGTTATATCCGTTTGAAGTGCCGGGCCTGGATACAACAAATCGTTTAAACTCTTCCCGTTTGAAGAGGAACATGATGCGTTGAAAACAACGCGAACTTTTGTCGTTAGGCTTTCCGGTTTAATCACTGCATGATGTGGCATAGCATATGATGTGCCGTTTTCGCATACCTTATCCGCGGAATCACTTGGTTTCATATGCCCTAAATCAATATATTCCGACAGCACCGAATCGTACTCATTTTTTAGTATGGGACTATATAAAAGACGCTTTTCATTTCGTAGAAATTGACGTTTTGCAATTTCATACGAATTTCCTAACCCTGGACTTTGAAAGGAATCGTCTTTAAACGGTAGCCTTACAACAAACCGACCCGTTTTATCTTGGTACGTTGTTTTTTCGAAAAGATTTTCGCAGAATTGTTCTGCGGCCGTTAACAATAAGATTTGTGGAAGCTCCTCAAGTTTCCAAAATCTTTGGATTTCTTCATCCACCGTTACCTCATTAAAAAAAGACAGCGATCGAGTATATTCGATATTATTTTGAGAAATGGGTGGTTCCAAAGGACCCAGCAATACCCATCCGAAAACTGTGTTCTGAGCCATAATTCTTTGAAAAACATTAAATTTTAATCCATCGCGAATAATAAGTGGGTATAAATCTGCACCGATCAGTAAATCAATCTTTCCACTTTGATTGAAACAAGGGTCCGCTAAGGGAAAGTCAAACAAATTTTGAGTATTTCCAATATCAATGGATATGGAAGGCAAACTGTCCGAAACCGTTTTAAGGACAAGTGCCCGAGCGGAAAGTGAAAATTGTTTATCGAATTTCGATCTGAGAGTGAATGAGCACATTTTGTTTGAAGTTGCCGTTACCGAGGAATTAACGCCTGCAACCGTTGCCATAACCGATTGAACGGGCAATTTTAACTTTCTTTGAACTTCTTCGGAAATAAATGAGATTTCCGAACCCGGATCAATAAGCGCCCTCCACTCAAAATCAGTGTGATGGTGATGAATCCGAATCATCGCAGTAGCTAAAAGAGTTGTGCGTTTAGTTTTGGCAAAAAATGCGTTTGCCGAAACATTGGGGCTTTCTTCCGTATTTGAAAGCTTGATATTTGAACTGTCCCTTGGTACAGTATGTTGTTGGGCATTTTGACTTGCAGCTGAAGTTGAATGAGTGGACTGTATTTGTGGAGTAAAGCTCCCCGAAGGAGATTTGTCAAAATGTAGCAATGAGTGATGTTTTCCCTTACAGTGAAAACATGTACTTTCACTCTGGCAGGCGGTTACCAAGTGACTGAATGCTAGACAATTATAGCAATATTTTAATTTTCGAATAGTGTTTCTCCTTTGAGAAACGCTCATTTTCAAAAAATCTGGGCATACACGAAGTGCATGAGTCCCCTTACAAACTTTACATTGCGAACTAACTTGAGCGTGATGTGTTCGAACACGTGGAAATGAACTTGAAGATTGCTGTTTTGAACCCGAATTTTTCAAAACTTTATTTTCTTTGTTCATATCTGAAACGTTATCTAGGACCCGGTACCTATTTGTGATAAAAATGTTCATTTTTTCCCATGACTGAATTTCCTTTGGATTCGCAAGTGATTCTTCCCAAAGGGATAAAGTCTGTGGTGGGAGACGAGACGCACAAACGTATGTAACCAACGCATCCCACTTTTTCACCTCAATACCATACGACTCTAAAGCTATAATAGCTTCATTAATATTGCTCTGCAATTCCTTTAATGCATCTGCCGATTCAACCGTTATGCGCACCTGACCAAGCAAAATACTTAGATGATTATTCACTAAAACCCTTTTATTTTCGTAGTGTTCTTTGAGAGCTGCCCAAGCAGCCTCGAAATTATCATCTGTTATCTCAAATTTAGAGACTATGCTTAAGGCATGATCTTTAGTTCGAGCACGCAAGTGAAAAAGTTTTTGAACGGGACTTAACCTTGCGTGTCGAATGTAAAGTGCCGTAAACATGTCTCTAAATGCTGGCCATTTGAGAAAATTGCCACTAAATATTTCCGTTTCACACGGCGGAAGATGCATATGATGCTTTAATTCGACATTATCACTCTTTTCGTTATTCGATTTTAAACTAACCTCTTGGGGCCGCGTCGCCTCCAAAATATCACTGAGAAATTCAATATATGTGTCCGAAGAGTTTCTATATTTTGCCTTAACCTCAGGGAGTGACGCGATGAGAACGTCATCAGCGGCCGCCGCACTAATATATTCACTGTATGCTTTCTTAACATCAAGCCAAAGTGCTTGGAGTTCAACCCGATAAGCTTCAAAAGCCGATTTTTTTAGCTCTCTAGCAGATTTTCCTTTAAATGACGCATGTAAATCAACGAGCTCATCGCATGCCAAAATTAAAGCCTCCAAACTCATTTCAAATGAAAAAGTAAAAACCGCGTGATAATCTACTCAACAAAGAAAAATGCTTACCACCCAAGCGTATCAATTTTACCGCTTCTTACTGTATTTAAAACGTACCAATTTTTACCGTTTGTAAATACCCCGCACAATGTATATATATGTATATAACGTACCAATTTTTACCGTTAATATACACATATCCCTTTTACCGTATTAATAAGCGCACTGAATTTTCGCACAAAATACTTTCAATGAAATTTATTTTATAATATAAAAAATCTCAAGCATATGGTAAAATATTGTAAATGTACCTGTACAAACTCAAATGTATGATGGCTGCAACTGATGACGTATATATGGTGATGGTGACTCTGATAACGACTTTGATGAGGAACCTGATGATGACTTTAATGATGACTTTAATGCTGATGATGATGAAGAAGCTGATGACGACGAAGATGCTGATGATGACGTAGATGGTGAGGCAAGACGATGAAGAAGAAGCTGATGAAGAATGGCAATAGCAAGTCAATTTGATGAGACTCGCTCAAAAAGCGCACTCTTGGCTAGTGCACACTGCAATTGTGAAGAGTCGCCGTGTACATGCGCTGCTGATTGTGTTCATTGGATGCGAAAATGCTGCATTCAATGAAAAAAGCACCTCACATGCAATCTGGCCAATTGATGGCCACAATTCGAAATTTTTTATTCGAAATAATTCGATGGCGAAAAAGTGTAACCCCCACACCACGTTTACTTGACCAATATAGCGCTTCGGTAATTTCTCGTGCTTCACACACGAGGTTCGATTTCCAATATGGCGCTCCGGTCGAATGGACCAAATGTTGGGGCGTAGGCGTACCTTTTGGTTTTTCTTTTTTGATTTCTCCTTTTTCTTTTCAATTAAAAGAGTTTCCTTTTCTCTTTCTTTAATATAACTTTATTTTGTTATTATTTTACTTCCACTATTAATTATAAATTGTTATAATTTTCCTTTATAGTTTTAAGTTTTTCTTTTTTTTTGTTTAATTATGTAGGTACTACTTGTGTGGTGTGGTGGTGGCTGGTTGACGTTGAATATGGAATGAGAGAATGACAACTTTGAATGGATGCGAGAATGAATGTGATTGAATGGCTTTTTATTGTTGAAGGTTGGCTGCAATGTCAATTTTTAATTCGGACCGGGAGGAAACGAAACGTGGGCGTGTTCGAGAATAGGGAGAATTTGCGTTCCGCAATTTTCCGTAAAACGGAGTACGCAATTCTCCCTAAAAACGGAGTACGCTTTTCTCGTAATCGTTTGTGGTTCCCCCCGGTAGAAAGTTCTGAATTGAACACAGATTTTAACCATTTCGCTTAAGTTTTGCTAATTCAATCCTTTTAAGTGTTTTCTGAAATGAACTAAAAATGATCTTTATCAGATTTATGTTCCTTTGGTAGCAACAACTTCGACATTTCACGCCAATTAGTTTAATCACAACTTTACTAAATATTTTTTTTTTTTTTTCCTAATCTCTTTTCAATTTTGTTGATTAATTTTTGATTTATTTCAATTAAAGATCTGAATTATCACCAAATAAATGTTAAACATAATTTAATTAGTCAAATTCTATAAATAAGACATCCGGAGATGACATTTTGAGGTTAACCACAAAATCACACAAGTTTAGTGTTTGATAAGACAATCACAAAAAATAATAATTTTAAATTAACATTTTATAATTTATTTTTTTATAATTAATTCATGAGCTATTATATTAAATAAAAAAAAAGAAAACAATCAACTGTTAATTGAAACTTGCTTTAATGGTACCGATACCTGGCACCCACTTTATAATAAATCAATTTAAACTTGAATTATTAATAAGGAACAAAGTCCATGTTTTAATTGAAGCTGAACGGTTTGAATTTTTTAGTTTTTTTTAATAACATAAAATAACCGCAAAATCTTTGTTTAAAATCTTTAAATGGTAGATATTGTGGTTTTTTTGATAAATGTGATTTGACAAAAGCAATTTAAATGAGTTCTAAGTTTTACCTTTTAAATTGGTTACAGAAAGTTTTTTTTAATACAATTTTAATTGACTATTTGTTTTATTTAATATTATTCTCTGAATTTTCCATCTAAAAATACATTCTCCTTGTACTTAATGTATTTGTTTTTTTTTTTTTTTTTTTTCTCTTTTGTATGGTTTTAAATTCAAAAATTTATTATTATTAAAAAACAAAGCATCAACAAGAAAAAAGTAAAATAAACAAAATTAATTGGTTTGTTGCCCTACTCACATATATGTATGTTATTTTTGCTATCTGAAACATCAAAACCTGCGTGATTCAAGGAGAATTTCATTTCATTCATTCATGTAAACAAAAAATATTTGTGTTTTTAAATAAATAAAAACAACCAAACACTATTTCACGTTGGGCGCCATTTTGTAAAGAATACAACATATATTTTCCTTAAACTTAAATAAAAATAATTTTCTGTTGGGCGCCATTTTATCTCGAATCAAAATTTATGTTTAATGAATCATCACAATATGTGTTACTAAAGGCAACATTTCATAAAATTTAAAAATATATTCGATGATAGAATTTATTATTTTAAAACCATCAATAAAATTCGTTGGGTGCCATTTCGAAAAAAAACTTCTTTCAAAAATACAATAACCAAGAATCTAATTATTATAATAGTAGGCATATGTTTTTCATGTGTTTATATTTCTACCTTGGTCAGGCCTTGAATATGTAAAGTCGTCACTCTGAACCATGTGTCTAAAATAACACAAAGAAAATAATAATCCTCACATCTCAGCCATCCCCCAATTCAAGTAAATTTTTTGATTTGATACTCAGATATTAAATAAATACGAGAATACGAACGTGCCAAAAAGCGGATGCTGCTCTCTAATATCACAAAATAAGAAGAATAACAAAAAAAAGATTTTTATTCGTGCATGTTTCGCTCATTGAAAAGAGCACATAAAGTCAATAAAATAGAAAAAAAAATTATACTTTTTTCGTGGGCTATAGGTCTTTACTTCAATATATATGTACTCAATTCGTACTAGTCGACGTTTCGGGTATGCTTATACCCTTCTTCAGGACTCTAAAAACATGACTTAAAAATATTAAAAAAACAATAAATTATCTATATACTTACAATATTTGTGAAATAAATATAAAATATATTTTATCCTCTAAGGTTTATAAATTCTTGGAAATTTGCTTGTTTTTGTTTTTAATATTTTAAAATTTCAACAATTGAAGTCTTGAAAAAGACTTTCGTTTTATCAAAATTTCAAAATAATGAAGTTTAATAATTTCTATTTGATAAGAAATTCAAATTTTTTATAAAAACAAAAACAAATCTTACCTAAAATTCTAGTCAAAAAAGATAACATTTAACCTAAGATACTTCTTTGCAACATTTCTAGCAACATTCTCTTACTATAGTGTTTTTCTGACAAAGAAAATAAACCATAAATGTTAATTTTTATGAAAGGATTTTATGTGATATTCCTTGACAGTTGGTATGAGTATGAAATTCTTTTATGTATATTTGTATATTTTATCAGAACCACAAACTGAGAACCGAATGAGTATTTATTTGTAAACATTTTGTGGGTGGAGAACAGGAGGTCTATTCCATGTTAAGTCGGTTGACAGTTGTCATCTGTTGAGACTTGGAACAGGATGTGTTTAAAAAGGATGTTATTTTTATATTTATGTACTCATTTTTTGGAAGAAACTTTTATTGTTCGTATAAATTCATTATACTTCACGAATTTTGCCTCTCGAGGGCACTATGTTCAATTTTATCTGACGTCACAGTACTTATAGCCAGCTCACTTACTCCACGCTTTCAACGATACCTAATTTGTTAAATTATGATAAATAGTTTAGAAGTTATGAGGGAACATATGAAAAATTTTACCAATATAATCATTTAATTACACCGTACCCGGATAAAAAGTAATGATATCTAAGTATGATGTTTTCGTTATAGATTCAGACGGTCTATAAATTAAATGACACATAGAGAAACCTCCTCCTCAATTAAGATGCGAGGAATGACCCAAAAATATAAAGAAATAATCAAATAACGAAATTAAATGGTTTTTGTATCAGAAAAAATAACAATTTTCTACCAATTAATTGTCCTTATCTTATAAAAACCTCTGAAACTAATGTATTTTGTCTTCAGTTTTATCTCCGAAACAAAAAACAACATAAGAACCCTCCTTTGTCCTTTCTCCCCATCTCTTTATCTATACCTACTCCCAATAATCCCGCATACGTACTTTCGACACTGCCATTTCTAAACGATTGTGTTACTTTTCCCCTTTAATAGACACACAAATCAAGTAAAATTGAGGATGTGACCCCGAACTCCCCTCTTATTTTGTTGAAACACCAATCAGCTCGTAAAAGTATATTACACTTTACTCTATGTGTGGTAGCTCAAAAAGATATATACAAACTTTGTACAGAGGAGAGGAAAAACGAAGAAGATGTAGATGTAGAAGTAGAAGAACACACTTTCGATCAACAAATGTCAATATTAACATTTATTTCTCTAGAGTCTAGAGTCTTGAGGATATGCGTCATGGCCAACACATTTTCTATCCTGTTTCCAACCCTCATGTTATTCTATCTTCTATAGATATTTGTAAAAAGAGTATTTTCTTCATGAACAAAAGGGGAGACGGGTGAAATTGTATTGGACATGGAAACTTAGAAAATGTATCTTACTTGAGGGGTTATTATTACCCAACAAATTTTCTTCTATAAGCATCCTATAATACTTTCTTCCTTCTAGTCCTTTTCTAACCCCACATAAAATGGGTGCCATTCTCAGACCATTGAATTTTTCAAAAACGCACTTAAGGCAAATGAAAGTATGGAAAAGAGATCTATAATGTACTCATAGTGGTTCACTTTGGTCATAACTATAGTTTATTGTATGTAGACAATTTTATGTGAAAAAGAGGGACTTTTGTCCGAAGATGATTTCACGTTGGTAGATTTTTCGAGTACGTTTGGATAGTTCTTGACGTTCAAAGAGAGATAGGATTCTGTATCAGAAGTCTCCACATTATATTCAATGTAACTAACGAGACAAAAAAAACCCATGACTAGATAAGCTTTTGGGTATTTTATTCATGTTGAAAAGGATAAAAAGGGAAATTGATGAGGACATCCTTGAAAAAATAAATAAATATAATGATGCATATGATTTTGCTTTGAGTTTTATTGTGTTATGCATTAGTCTTAGAAAGCATCGAAATGTACCTGCAATTTACTCATTTAGAATGTTGAACTTTTACTATTTTAAAAAAGAATGAATGCATTATATTTTTCTGACATTTACACTCAACTGTAGAGCAAGTTAAGTTAACGAAATAGGCATCTGTGTTATTCATACAATTCAAAAACTGAACACTTCTTAAGAAAAGTAATTGCTTCAAATGGATTTTGGTTAAATTAAACAGATGTACCTATATTAGAAATTACTAGATTTTTTAAATTTACTTTAATGTTAAAAAAAACAAAAGAACTTTCATTGAAAATTAAATTCTTGTCACCCTGTCTTTGGCCATCAGCACACATTAGAATAAAAATAAATTCCATATCGATTGGAAAAATTTATTTTTTTCATAGAAACATGCAACATACGGTATGCCCTTGGTTGTGTTGTCTGTTGTATAATATGGCAATGGGGTGCATCTATTTTATACTTCCACGGGCAAAACATATAACACTAGAGGCAAACAAATCCAATAAACGCATTCTTGTTTGGTTTTTTTTATTTTCAAAACGCAAGCAAGAGTATTAATCTCTCACGCCTGCTAAAAGTGACATATACATTTTTGTTCGAAATCATGCTCGTAGACACGTGTGCAAGTATCTATACTCACTCCTATAGAGTAGTTATAGATATTGTATAGCAGATTCAATTTATACATGTTGACATCAGAGACATATAGAAAAATTACATTTGCAAAACCATCATTGCATGCAATGCAAATCGAACTGGTTGTTAATTTAAGTTAATAAAAAACAGAAACTTTGCCTTAATATGGATATGAATATGGAGATGTGCAAAGGGAAATAAATTACAATCAACAAATAATCACAATGTTAATTATAGTTGGAATAAATTATCTCAAAAATATTTTTTATTTTCTGTTCGTAGTGGGTGTGAATTACAAATGTAATTACTTAATTCCTCGTGTAAATCGAGTTGTATGAACAATTTTTAATTGAAAAAAAACTTTTTTTGAATTTTAAAATTATGTATAAGAGATATTCATGAATTATGGAAATCAAGTTGGAACCTCATTTGTATAAATCGTATATTTTTTATTATTTATTTTATATAGTATATATTTGCATTCCAACTGATATATTCCAGTAAAATTAAACAAAATGGCTTCACTTTTGAAATCGACTTTGACAGCTTAGTAAAACATCAGACAGCCATTTTGAAAGTGCACATCAGTGCTGTCTTCTTACTTTCCATACATTTACTCCAATACTTTCTTGGAAATAAGTTGCTAAATTATTTTTGTTTACTTCATACCTATGATAACTTAAAAAGCCATAAAACATGTATGTGACCAAAAACAGGATAATACCTCGTGTATTAAAAGTATTTATTATGTAGCTGTGTATAAGTAAAAATTATTGTACTATGAACGTGTTTTAGTGTAAATTTGAATAAACGAAATGTTTAATATTTATTATATTCGGTTTTTATTGCTTTTTAGGTAGGAGGTGCAAATATATTTTTAGTTGTTTACTTGTTTGCAAAACCAAAATAAAATGAATGCAAATGCTAGTGATTAATAACAAATAGGATGTGCCAAAAAAGGTTATGTAATCATTTGAAGTTCAACGACTGCATAGCATACATATTTGAATGTCTGGTTGCAATTAAAGAATTCTGTAAACGAATTGCGCAAAACAGAGGAAACAAAATGTAAGTAAATGAAAGTTCAGAATTTAGGTTCAACTGAAATTTGGCAAAATTCCATGTCGGAACTTGTTATAGAAAATTTCTGTTTCATTCAAGACAAATTTTCAGCCTGAAATTTTCAGTATGAAGAAGTCAGTAGCAAAACTGATCGAAATTGGACCAAACGTTCTAAATTAATGTAAAAACAAAACGAAGTGAATGTTGTTTTTCGATCTATCTTATGGATAAGGAAAAAGTTATTTTGATTGGCTTGACTTAACGAAAGTATTCGTCAAGTTGTTTCGAAACATAAAATTTTTTTCGAAATTACAACATTATTATCCGTTATTAGAAAGTTTGAAACATCATTTAGTAAGCTTTTAAATTTTCATGCCAAGATAAAGTCCTTTATTTGAAAATATCCTTCAAAAACAATAATCGTTGATAAAATTTAGGTACCCACAATATCAACCTTCATTTATTTTTATTTATTCAAGTTGTCATGTTGTATATTATTTAAAATGAATGAAAGTGGTAATCTTCTTTCACATTGAGGACAGATTTTGTTTCTTTTTTTATTTTACTTTTGTTGAAGGCTTAAAATAATACCACATTTCACTAGTACAGGAAAGTTAGTAAAAAAACAGGCATTTTGTGGAACGAAATACAGGACGGCTGAATTTTTCAAATCTGAAAAAGGGGTATTAGAAAAGCTTAAGTCCTGGTTTTCGGGACGCCACCCCCCTGGCGAAATCCGCCATTTTGAAAAACGCGAATCACTCTATATCTCCAAAACTATGAGTCCTATAGAAATGGTTGTCAGACCAAAGTGCTTGGAAATTTAATTATCTTTTTCTTTGTAGTACATTATTTTTCTCAGCGGGCAATAGTTTTGAGGTTATGTTGTTTTAATTTATTTTTTTTCGGTTTTCTTAAGATTATAACAATCCCGGTATCAGTTACATAATTTTTTAAACAGTTAAAGTTATAGACCATCAAATTTCTAATAATTTGGTATATTTTTGAAAGTCATGCGATGTATAAATCGAAAGTCATTGATCTGAAAACTACAATATTAGTGCAGGAAAATTAGTAAAAAAAACAGGCATTTTGTGGAACGATGTACAGGACGGCTGATTTTTTCAAATCTGAAAGAAGGATAGTAAAAAAACGAAAGTCCTGGTTTTCGGGTCACCAACCACCTGGTGAAATCCGCCATTTTGAAAAGCGATAATTGGTCTATATCTACTACACTATTGGCTTGACCGAATAAGTTACTGAACCAAAATTGTAGGTAATAGAAATATCTTTTCTTGTGCATGCACTGTTTTTCAGCGAGGATATCACTTTTTAGGTTATGTTGTTTAATTTTTTATTTTTTTCTGTTTTTTTTTCTTTAATTTTTCTCAGTAGAAGATAGAAACAGATAGAAACATAATTTTTTTAGCATCATAAAAGTATGATGTTTGACTTAAAACAAAATATGTGTACCTCAATATTGTAAGTTTTACCATTACCCACCTTAATAACTCCCCCTCATATCATATTATTTCTTGTTTTTACATTAGGTACCCGATTTAGCCTTTTTTTCATACCTTATGCAAAAACATATTAGTATATTTTTTGAAAATATTGAGAGGGATTGCTCTTTAAGTTCCGTATCTTTGGTTTGAAAAGTCATATAATCTTCAAAAGTATCCCAAATTAATGTAAATTTGATGTTCTACAACTTTAATGATGCTACGAAATTATATTTCTATCATAGAGACTGAGAAAAATTAAAAAAACAGAAAAAATAAAAAAATAAAACAACATAACCTAAAAAGTGTTGTCCTCGTTGAAAAACAATGCATGCACAAGAAAAGATATTTATATTACCTACAATTTTCGTTCAGTAACTTATTCGATCAAGCCAATAGTTTGGGAGATATAGACCAATTCGCGTTTTAAAAAATGGCGGATTTTGCCAGGGGGTTGGTGTCCCGAAAACCAGGACTTAAGCTTTTCTAATACCCTTCTTTCAGGTTTGAAAAAATCAGCCTCCCTTTAATTCGTTCCACAAAATGCCTGATTTCTTTACTAACTTTCCTGTACTTAGACTATAGTTTTCAATTCAATAACTTTCGACTCATACATCGCATGACTTTTGAAAATACACCAAATTATTGGAAATTTGATGGTCTATAACTTTTACTGTTTAAAAAATTATGTAACTAGTACTGGGATTGTTATAATCTTAAGAAAACCGAAAAAAAAATAAATTAAAACAACATAACCTCAAAACTATTGCCTGCTGAGAAAAATAATGTACTACAAAGAACAAGATAATTAAATTTCCAAGAACTTTGGTCCGACAACCATTTCTATAGGACCCATAGTTTTGGAGATATAGAGTGATTCGCGTTTTCCAAAATGGCGGATTTCGCCAGGGGGGTGGCGTCCCGAAAACCAGGACTTAAGCTTTTCTAATACCCCTTTTTCAGATTTGAAAAATTCAGCCGTCCTGTATTTCGTTCCACGAAAAAGTCTATCTTTCCTGTACTATCACATTGAAATAAAACAAAAAGAAAACAAAAAAAAAAAAAAAAATAATCGATATCGTCATAACATATAGGAATACTAAAATCAACTCCGTCATCATATAATCCTTTATAAAATATTGCGATACGAAATTCAACGACGACACTCAATTTTCCTCGTAAAACGAGGTTATGTATACAGTACAGTGCAGTGCAGATGCACTAGTAGAGAGCAAATGAGGTTAGGGTGTATGGAAAGGATTTGTGCACGTTTCTCAGATTCATTTCATGTTTGTTTTTTTTCTTTTTTAATACCTTTGTTTGTTTTTACTTCGTTATCCAATTCATATTCTCTAACATTTCAAAACAAATTCAATATGACAAAAAGGAAGCTAAAAGATTTCTTTCTTATCGAAACTAAAACTTGTTATGATAGTTTTGTTTTTCAAGAAACTCAAAGGTCGTTTACTGATAAAAAAAAAACCAAGAAAAAAGTTCTTGAGAAAAACACAGAAAATCATGAGGGATGATAGAATTTTGAGTTGGAATATGATAAGAAGCTTATAGTAACCATTAAAAATTAAAAATCACATCAAAAGAAGATAAAAATATTTTTAACACTTTTTAGGGTTAATTCCCTTACAAAACATGCAAAACAAAGTTTTTTGTATCACAAATGTCTTGCTTTTATAACAAAGTGGGATTTTGTCAAAAATTATAAAGCAAACACTAATTTCGTCATTATTTTTTACTTGCGATGTAGGTACTAAATATCAAGTTATGCATTCGTAAAAAAAAAAAAAGTTGAGATAACATTTTTCCATGACATTACGATGATAGACAATGCCAAAAAAGTTGGTCCCGGAAGTCCGTCTGTCCGTCTGTCTGTCAGTCTGTCTGTCTGTCTGTATAAGGAACTAGAGCCTAAACGGATGGACCGATTGACTCCAAAGTAGCTATGTAGCAGTTTTTGGAGACTCTCCAGAGGGGTTTTTGGAATTAATTTTTTTGCACCAAAAATAACGGTAGGTACCTGTCATACAAAAATTTCGGAAAAGTTTAATTTCACGAAAACGGCTCCAACGATTTTGTTAAAAAAATTCAAATGTTAGTTTTTAAACAAGGTCTATCTTTTGAAGAAAAAATTAGGACCGCTTTTTTCAAATCGGATTTTCTGCAAAACTACTTATTGTATTTCAACGAAATTTTTTATACAAAAGCATTTATATAATTTAAATATAAGCCAAACATAAAATTTTGAAAAAAATAATTTTTGGATTTTTAAAAAAAATTTGAAATTTTTTTTTTTTGAAAAGTCAAATTTTCGAAAACGGGACATTAAATTTTTTTGAAATTTTGTTTTTAGATGTTGATTAGTTATTTCTACAAAATGGCATACCAATTTTATTTTTAAACTTTTTTTTCAAAAAATTATTCATAAAAAATTAGTTTTTTAAAAAACGGCTCTAACGATTTTGAAAATTTTTTTTCTAAAAATGCACCTTAATATATCTAATAAAACTGCATACTTGTTTTGTGGGGCGATTTGATTTCAGATATTGTTTTATTTTTTGAATAATGAATAAAATTCATTCATTTTTTTTTTGTTTTTTTGTTTTTTGTTTTTATGTACCTACATTTCCCAAGTTTCTATATAAAAAGTCTTAAAAATTTAAGCAGCTTCAACTCTAAGAGCAAGTTCGTGCGACCCAGTCGTGCATTTTATTATTTATTATTTCGCAAGTTTTTTTTGGCACTAAATTCCTAAATTCGCTCGCAGTGAATTTTTTCCACCAAATTTTATTTCACTTTTTTTTTAAATAGCAATTTATTACTTTAATACTCTAATTAAAATCCTATTTTAATTAAATTTAAAAAACAGCACCTTCGAATATTTTTTTTTTAAATATAATAAACAAAAATAATACACAGAGAAAAATAGACCACATAAAATAGAACAAAAACAATAAGATTTCTCTATGGTTTTCATCCAAGAAGGAAACCTTATGAAAACAATCGGGTTTTCCTTATTGTTTTAAAATCTGCAAAAAAATAAAAAAAACGATGACCAGGCTGGGAATCGAACTGGAGACTTCAACTCATTAGTCGCACACCTTACCACCTGAACCAACCTGCCATGAAAATATTGATCGCGATTTTTGTTCTAGTGCTAACTTGCAAAAAAAATCAATTTTTCAGTCAAATTTTAATAAGATTTTCTCTATAAAAATAATAAGAAATCTCCTTAAAAAAACCTTATTAATCGTTGATTTTAATAAGATTTCCTTATGAAATGTATGGACGGTAAAACAATATGGCAATCTGTTAGTTTTTAGCGGGTCATATTTTTCTCTGTGTAGTTCGAAAAAGTTAGGTAAATGCTTAAAAATTCTTGAAAAAATTAGGTATGTGAAGTACATTAAAAAATAATTGCGAAACGAAAAATTTTAAATATTGTAATACTTTTATAAAGTGTTTTTGAATAAATTTTTTAATGAAAAAAAAAAAAAAAAAAAAGTATGAAAATTCGTCTTCTTTCTATTTTATTTATTATTTGTACTCTATGTATACGTCCAAAATTCATTATTTGCATTTCAAAATTGTGATTTATAAATTCCAAAAAGTATTGTAGGTAGTGGTAAAAAAAAAAAATTGTTTCAAAAACTCAAAAACTTTTGCATCGTTACCATTTACACTATTTACACCATTAAATATTAAAAAGAAAGGTTTTGGGATGACAAAATACACAACTTACAATTTTTAAAAAATAGAGAAATTATTCAAAGTTTTAAGGTATTTTTCACAGTTTTATATAGAATATATTTTTTTTTGAAGATTTTACATCAAAATTAAAAAGTTCGTCAAAAAAAGTCTAAAAGTGTAACATATCTAACGAGTGAATAACAAAATTTAATTATTCATTAACACTCAAATTTGCCCTTAGTGTGTTTAAACTTTTTGTTCTATAAAACTTTTTCGTTTAACTTTAAGTTAATCTTTTTTTAACGACCGACGCGACGTGTCAATATCCTTTTAAACAAGGAAAGTAAGGTATACCTATACTTTTATCAACTTGGAAAAATAAAAACAAAATAATACTAAAATTACCCACAACTTTACTGTACAACTGTTTTTAAGCAAAAAAAAAAAAATAAAAATGAATACATTATCCACAAGACTGCTTGAATAATTTCACCTTATTTATATTAAAGCCATAAATTTTTCTTACGTTTTCGTTTCTTTGTGTGTTGATTTTCATGTCTTTATATTCATAGCATTAATTTAATCCCCCACCCAATTTTTTTTTTTTTTTTCAACTATAAATGCAGCTATAATAACAAACATATACAACTACAAGGTACTTCAGGTGAGGAGTATCTGCATAAAAGTAGACAATACACCCGGGATTTATCTTGTTGTACGACGACTGTAAGAAGAAGAAGAAACCCAAACAAAGTTATAAAAAAAAAACTTCAACTTAAAGACAGGAAAACACAACCCAACATACATTGACATCATAAAAAAATAAGAGGAAAAAGAAGAGAATAATGAAAATAAAACAAAAAAAAATCAGAAACTTAGGAGAAGTTTGTAGGAAGGTATTTACCATATTTTCCAACCAAGATGAAGGTGTTTTTGAAAAGCCACAAACTTTTGACTTTTTCACTTCCAAAATTTTTTTTTATTTTTTCAAAAAATTCAATTTTTAAAAATTTTGATAATTTTATGCAAAATGTAGAAAATGCTTTACCTTCTCTAAGCATTCCTGTCCGATAGCTTGGGGGTCCCATTTGACAGCCTGTTGGGTTCCATTGGGTAGATTTAGTATGCACGACATTTTGATTTTTTTTTTCGTTTAGATTTGTTTTTTACAAAATGTAAATTTAAATATTTTGATTTTTTTTAATTTACTTTTAAATACTGGCGCACTAAATTTAATTTTTTTTTTTAATTTTTGGTAATTTTTTTGAATATCACCAGCGATTTTATTTTTTCTTAGATATAAATAAAAAAATTTTTCAATTTTTCGCTATAAAATTTTTCAATCACTTTATTTATTTTTATATTTGGTATTTATAATATATTTTTTTTTAAATTTTATATATTTAAATAATGTATACAATTTTTGTTTAAATTAAAAATGAAAATTTGTACCACAAAAACAATTGCAACAGATACACGAAGTTCTTTTATAAGTATATTTCGCCGGTCGCGGAATACTTCTAAGTTTAGTAATTATTTATTTTTCTTTTTTTATTTTTTTTTAAAGATTTTTTCAATTTTTAATACAAGTTTTTAAACAATCAAGTTTATTATGTCGGATAAAGTATATACCTATACTTTCCGTATAAGAAATATTTTTTTTTATTGTTATTTAATTTAATTTTTCAATATTATAAGAAACATTATTATTTTTTGTTGTTGATGATGTTGAAAATGTAACTCACATCCATGCTACGAGAAAACCATTTAATAATATTGAGACTTGAGTTTTGAATTCCGTAAAACGTTACCGAATGAATGAAAGTCATCTACGATACTGTTCGATTGGATTGTTGGTCTTGGTTACTTGAAGTTTTATTTTGTGCTGTGTGAATTTGAAATTTTGTGTTCATTCAGATGAAGAGAATATTCATTTTGATATGTTGTTGTTGTAATTTAGAAATTCTCTCTTTTGGTTTTGTGTTCTCTTCAAATACCTAATTGTGAATGGTTCATTTTGAATTTATTTTTAATATTTATTATGTTTATTTTTGAGAAGAGAGATACAGAATGAATTTTTGAAGTAAGGGATGAAGTAAACTTAAAAAGGGATGAAAAGTTCATTTAAACTATTTTGTTCATTTTATGCAGACTGTGTGTTATGTTTGGTCTGCAAACTCACATTGTCGGGGGTGAAAATTGATTTTTATAAATAATAAAAAAAAAAACTAAATATTTTCTCTGCTCTAGACATCTTACTTATTATTATTTACATATTGGGTAGGTAAATAATGAAAAATTTCTATGGAAGCAATGTAAACATTTTTAAAAATAACTATTTTTTACAAGGAAATATGTATAATAATGCTTTTTTGTAGAAATTGACGGATGACGAGTTCGATGCACTTTTGAAGCTGAAATGTGTAGAACCTCAGACCTTGCTACAATTGCCCAACTACGTATATACAGGGAGAGAAAGTAAACTTCCCCTACACTCTTTTCGCTCTTTTCTCGTTACAATAAATCATTTTGAAAATTTAAATTTTTGACGAGTGAACAACTAATTCCTTGTTGAGGGATATTTATTTTATTTCCTACGGGCGTGATCAAAAAATGGTGTAAACGGTGTTTAATGTAAACAAGAACCTCATCATTATGCCTACCTATTTCAAATGAGAAAAAAACTTTTACTCTCTAGCGTCAAATTAATAATAAAAATTGAGCCAGGGGATTTTTTTTAGTAGCTATTTTGAAATAGTTTTCCAATTAGGAACTTGATTCTCGAAAAACCTTTAAATAACGAACGTCGCAATGTACATATAGGTAAGGCTACTTGAGAATAATTACAATAGTAGTTTTTTTTTTTAATATTGACAATCTATGCAAAGTCAGAAAAATTCTATCACATCACGTTTTTGACATATTACCATGCCAACACATCACAAAAATAGTGTTTTGGACTTTCAAAATTCAATATCTCAAAAACTTTGCACGTTAGAGCTACTCTAGATTCAAATTTAGAAGGTCAAAGACCATTACAAAAGTATAATTTGGTTAATTAAATTTTATCTTCTTCGCTGGCTATAGGTCTTGTTTCGATTTTATCTAAACTTCTTTGTCGACGTTTCACGTGTGCTTACACGCTTCTTCAGGACTAAGAAAAAATAATTCTAAAAAATGCTAAAACGTATAGAATAAATACTTATCTTTAATCTTTTTATCTCCAATTAATTGCTGTTAAAGGTTTTTTTTAGGTTTTTTGTCTCGCTTCAATATTTCAAAAATCAATAAAAAATGTCTTGAAAAAGACGTTTTCTGTTATTGAAATTTCAAAATATAAAAACTTTTTTTAATTATTTGATAAGAAATTCAAAAAAATTTCTTATCAAATTGAGTTGATTATTCATTTTAAAAATTCCTTTTAACAAACTGACTATAAATACTGCTAAGCCCTTAACAGCCAAAACAAATCATTATTAATACAGCAAAAAATTTTATAACCAGAGTATTGGATATCAGTGATATTGCCTTTCGTCAGAATAACATTTCAAAAATCATGGATGTCTTACTATCAAATTCTTTTCCAATAAATATAATAAAAACTTTGTTGAACCAATATTTCAACCCGTTGGTTAGACCAAATTTAGTTACAAATACAACACAGTTTTCCTACAGAAGTTGTTTGTATATTCCTCATCTTTCGAATCGAATTCAAGATGCTCCTATGAGAAACAAAGATAGTGTTCGTTTAGCTTTTAAATCAGTAAATGTTTTGAGAAATTCACTTTTTTCAAATTTAAAAGGTGAGTTTTCTAAAAACGATAAATCAAATATAGTATATAAAATCAAATGTTTAGGTGATGGAGCAAACTATTGTCCATCAGTTTATGTAGGTACTTCCATGCAGAAGCTTAAAAATCGTATAGCTGGTCATAGATCGGATATTAATAACGCACATTCTCATAAAACTGCTCTAGCTTTGCATTGTATAGGTGAGGGACATAGACCAGATTATAACAATGTAGATATTTTACAGTCAGAAAAGCATTATAATAAGAGAATGATATTAGAAATGTTACATATTTTAGATACAGACAACACTGTTAATAGGAGGTCGGATTGTGAAGGGCTTAGCAGTATTTATAGTCAGTTTGTTAAAAGGAATTTTTAAAATGAATAATCAACTCAATTTGATAAGAAATTTTTTTGAATTTCTTATCAAATAATTAAAAAAAGTTTTTATATTTTGAAATTTCAATAACAGAAAACGTCTTTTTCAAGACATTTTTTATTGATTTTTGAAATATTGAAGCGAGACAAAAAACCTAAAAAAAAACCTTTAACAGCAATTAATTGGAGATAAAAAGATTAAAGATAAGTATTTATTCTATACGTTTTAGCATTTTTTAGAATTATTTTTTCTTAGTCCTGAAGAAGCGTGTAAGCACACGTGAAACGTCGACAAAGAAGTTTAGATAAAATCGAAACAAGACCTATAGCCAGCGAAGAAGATAAAATTTATTTAATAAAGAAAGGTCACGGAATAAGGCATAAGAATGTATAATTTGGTTACTATGGAAAATTATTTCTAGAAAATATTACTGTCATTTAAGGAAAAATCAATTTAAAAATCGTTTTTTTTTGTTTTTTTCAATTTTTCTCAATTTTTTCTAAAACAAAAAGAAAGTTTTTCCACACAATGTTTAGTAAAAGGTTTTAATGCAAATAATTGAATTCCAAAATTATCAAAAATCAAAAATTTTTTCGGTAACTTTTTTGATTGAAAAATAGGCTATTTTTTCAAATTAAATTCGTCAAAAATCCAAAAATCTTTGAATTGATAGAAAATATAGCAAAGTAATTTTAAACCAAGTTTTTTGAAAATCCATAAAAATAAAAAAATCAAAAAATCGTATTTTAGCATTTCTTTCAATATTTTTGAGGTTATATAAAAAATGGTTTGAGTAAAAGTTGTAGACAATTATACTATCTTCAACTTTTGCATTTAAGTTTTTTCGATAGGAGGTCTTCTTTTGACAGAAATCTTTAAAAAAACATGATTTTTGACACCCACCATAATTTTTCCCCCAATTTGTTTGTGGGCAATTTATTTTTCCCCTTTCATATACCATTTATCCTAAATTTTTCAACCACCCATAATGCTGCTAATAATTTTTTATTTTCAAAAATTATTGGCACTGGTCTAATTTATGCAAAATTAAATTTCAATAACAAATGCAGGTAAATTTTTCAGAAATATAAGAAACTGTTTGGTGGCTGAAATTTGAAGACAGTCTAAGTTTTACTGATCCTTAGCTTTTCAAATTTAACAATTTTAACTATATTTACGGCGAAAGCTTTATTTGAGCCTTCACCTTTGAAAACAATATGGTTTAAAACAATTAAGTTTGCATTTAATAAACAATAAACCGACCTTGTTCCAAGTTAAACATGGATAAGGATATGGCCCTTCGTGTTTTCTACTAAAACCCTCTTATATTAGATCTAATCATTATAAACGCCACACCCTTGCAGCACTAAAACCACACATTAAATCGATTAATCTTTCACCATTTACCTCAATAATAATTAAGATCGCAGAAAGCCATCAGAAACAAACCGAAACCAAAAACATGGTCAACAGCTTGGTTGGTCATTAGTTTCCCTCGATTTTTTGACCTTTTCATTTTCTATAAATAAATTTCCGTTGGTTAAATGATTACTATATCCACAAAATAAGTAATAGACACTCATTATGGCCAAGTATATACCATTTTGCCATCTACCTGGCATATGGGAAGTATCTCATCAACATCACAGAGCATTAAAGTAATTTTGGTTCCAGAATTACGTGCTTTCTCATGTGATCAGAAAATTAAGGCAGTTCACGAGTCAAGAAACGCATATTGCTTTAATGGACAAAGAAATAAATAAACATACGAACAAATAATATAAAGAAACCTCTGAAATGTGAGTTAACACACAAAAAAAAAACAAAATATTGTTTTTCGTGACTAAAGTTAAAAATATGACATACTCTTCCAACACAACAGAAAAATAAAAACAAATTAGGGTGGCAAATGCTTAAAATATTCAATTCGAATTTCTGACTTTTCACCTGTTCAATTATATTCGTAAATTTTTCTTCAATTTTTGAATTGTTCTTTTAAGAAAGTTCATGGTTTAAAAAACAAAAATTCCATGGTAGTGTCCAAAGTTCAAGTTGCGTCTCTAAACCGGTGTTCAAAGTTCAAGTTTAATAAATTTTCTCTTTTTATTATTTATCATTTAGATTCTTTTTAAAAAAGTAAAAAACAGAGAAAATATTAATGAAGCCTTTATTTGGGAGTGAACTTTTAACGAAAAGATATTTTTGTTCTTTTAAAACAAACTCGTTAAGTAAAAATAAAATTATCTCCCTTATGTTTTGATAAAGCAATTATATTTCAAGTTCTATCTAAGACTTAGAAATGTGATTTAAATTGGCAAAACCCAAAAAAAGGTTTTTGCAAATATGTAAACAATAATGTTATTGTACGATAAAAATATCAAAAATGGTAAACAAAACATAATAAAGAAATGTTTTTAATTCTAAAACCTCAGTTGCGTAAAAGCCTAAAATATCAATTTCGGTAGCACGAGTTCCCATAAGATTGCATGCATTTAATAAACTTTGAAGCCGTTTTTCTCAAAAATACAATTTTGCAGATTCGTGGTTTTGGCGTTGTTCCCACGATATAATATATCGTATAACTTCAAAATTGTTAATAAAGCTTAGTTTTCGAAATAGGTATCAGTGGCGTATCCAGAAACATTTTTGGAGGGGGCTGCAAAATTTTTCAACAATTTTTTTAGAGGATAAATGTTCGAAAAACGTTTCTCTATTTTTATTCATCTTTGATCGAGAGTGAACCGCTGTGCTGTGATACTGAAAGTGGTACCTATAGTAGGATTTTACTGCTCTCGACAGATTCGTACTGTCTCCTCCTTTCACATTCAGAGTACCTAGAGTGTTTTCAAAGTTATTGTTTCTCAAACATTTTACACAAACAGCAAGGAATGCTGAATCCAAAACTGTTTACATATTTATTCCTATCACGTCAATAGTTTTTGAGCTATATTCACCACTATTTTCGATACATACGCCCATGTTCAGCAATTCTACCAAAAGTGAATTCAAATCTCTTTTCAATTTCACGTGAAATGAAATATCAATATTCTTCATTTCGATCGATTTCGAAAACTTCCAAATTGCTTCGAACTGTCAAAACTGAAAGATATTCAATTTTTATTCCGTTTCTAAAGTGAAATTTCTGCTGCTTTTTCAATTGCAGATTCATTGAAAAGGGCCCAAAATTCACGAACAGAAACATAGTGAATTGAATTCGATCAGAAAATCTAAATGAGTGAAAAAATGCAGAACACCTAATTTCACTTTCGGCAAGTGAATGGGCAAAAAGTGAAATGCAGAACGTGAAAGTCTCAAAAACTTATTTTGAATGAATTTCTTTTTGATGTTTTATCCCAAATATATGTTTACATTTGTTCGTAATATGTTGGTTTTTAATCCAAATCAGAAGTGCAAACTGGAATTTGCTTAAAGAAACCTGTTGACCACTTAGATTTTGAGATATAAAAAAATTTCTATTTCCAATACCTTTGAGAAATATTATTTAAAAAAAAAGTAAATAGGTATAAATAAGAAGTTTTTTCAAAATTAAACGGTGATGTAATTCGACCTCAAAATACTAAAAAAATGATCTGAAGAATTCGGAATTGGAATAACATCCGAAAAAAAATTACCTCAACTCTCAACGTCAGCTAAGGTTCATACTCAAACAAACACAAACAGCCGTTTCAGAATTTGGAGGGGGCTAGAGCATCTGTGCTGCCTCTAAATCTCTAAGATTAACGAACACGTTTCAGTTAATCATGTACATTATGATGAAATCAGCAAAATAATAACATGATCTTGAAGGCTACGCCTTGATCTTGAAGAATACGCCACTGATAGGTATTGAATATTAAGAAATTATAGAGGAATTAAAAAAACAGTTGTGAAATTAAAATGTTTTTATATTATTTTGCAATTTATTAGGGTCACAAAAATATGTTATGTATAAAAATAAAAGGTTTTTTTTGGGGTTTTGTGTGATTCAATTTTTTTTTTTTCTTTTTTTGAGGGTTTGCAAAATACTTTTATGACTGAAATAAATAGACATAAAAACATAATAGGTGGCTCTTCATAATTGTTGTCTTACTAAATAAGGGATTTATTTAATCACGATTTACTCGAGTTTTTTTGATTTTTGAGGAGGAGTTTCTGATATTTTGGACGAAACAGAACAAATTTTACAATTAGTTGGATTTAAAAATGCCGTGGTTTTTCAGATTGAAATAATTAAGATCTAATAACTTACATTATACTAGGTTTAAAATTTCTCAGAAAATTTGAACATTTCGGATTACTACAGTTCTTCATGCATTTAGTTAGGTAGTCATATATTATGTTCGAAGAAATGTTATTATTTTTCTAATTTTATTACTTAGGTTTAGTTTAAATTATTATACTGCTTTTTTAATAAATCCAAAGGTTAATTTTAAAATAAAATTACTTACTTGTTTTCTATTTTTGTTTAATGAATTGTCATTTATCGACAACAAAGTACTCAAACGTTTAAAATAATTTACAATAATAGTATATTGTTAATCTATAAAATAGAATATAATTTGATTACCATACTTTAATCAATTATTTATTATTAAAAACAAGTGCAGAGTGCATTCACTCATGTAAAAGTAAAACAAATGTTGTTTTCAATCTTTCGTTTAAAAAGCAAAGATTATTATTTTCACGGAGAGCGGTACAGAACTTAAAAAAATGTCGATGGAAAAAAATTCTGAACAAAAACTCAAATTTTATGAAAAAATTAGTTGTTTTTTAATTTATAATGCTCCACAATTAAAGTGTGACGAAAGGAAAACAATGAACGTCTTATCACCAGAAGCATTTTATGATACCGTTGACTTGTTTATTTATAATTTTGTTTATATTTATTTATTAAATGCGATTTAGGATTTAATTTTTGAACCGAATAACAATTTTGTGGCTTTGCTTATTAACAATTGAACTTCGAGTTGCTAATGTAGAGACGCTTTGCAGAGTAGGTACATAAAAACAAAAAAAATGTTATATCGAGCAGTTTGTATAGTTTAGTTATTAAGGGAAAAATGATTAACAAAATTATGCATTAATTATTTTGATAATTCACAATGATATTGTGTTACTTATAACTGACCACTGAACTGAATCTTTTTATCAGCGTAAATTGCACCTTTTTAACATCTAATATATCAATTAAGAAAACACAACTCAATTATATAATTCAGTATTAAATTAAAAACCATCACATTTTAACCACTATTTATTTTAGATTCCGTTTCCAATAAAACGTGAATGCAAATTCAAAAACATTTTTAAGGCTATTAAAAGCTCAACATCCACAACGTGTTCCATGTGACTTGAGAATTAATTAAAGGGCAAGAGCAAAGGTATTATTTTCATTGATTTGACACCTGCTACACTGTGCAGGAGCAGAATGTTTATGATAAGAAATTAACTGATGTCACATGTCTTCTTAACATAAAGTATCTAGTGTTGAATAAGTTTAAAGTGATATAGAATGTGCTTTTGACACTTTGATCCCTTTATTAATTAATCTTTTCATTAGTTGTCATGGCTTTTATGATATTAAATAAAAATTGTAGCATAGTGGGGAAAAAAATTTTATTTTCATTATTAATTGTCATTACCTCTATGAACTCATAACTTATTATGTTATTATGTAGATTGTTGGAATAGGTTAGAGTAATTGGTTGCAAAGGTATTTTATTTTACTTTTTAAATGCACATTAAATTAAACATATTTTTTAGCACTAGAGACATTTAGATACAGTAATTTTAGTTCTTGCAAAAGTATTTTGATAAATTTTTCCCAATAAATTGTATTTATTTTTTTTTCTGACATCCTTTTTTTTTGTTATGAAATACAATAGTAAAAATATTGGGCAAGAACATTTAAATTGCCATGATAATTAACAATTACAAGATCACATTAGGTAGGTACACTGGGGTGTATACTAGGCTGGGTCACAAATATATGGAGACATTTTTTTTGCTGATTTTTTTACGGGCACAGTAATGAAAAGGTGCCAAACTGTAAATAGAACAATAATATAAAGTTTGGTTATAATCAGACTTTATCTTCTGCCTCCGGTTGCCCAGCCAAGTTCTCTATGAACTTTGGTCCTACACCCTTAGGAAACAACTCAGGCCGTTTTCGAACCATTCTAACTTTTGTTTCAATAATGTCAAACATCTCAAACTCTTTTTATTTGTTAACATAGTCCAAATCAAGATCCTCAAAAACTTTCAGCTACGTAGGATTAGTAGTTTCTGAGAAAAAGGCTTTCAAAAATCGCAAAAAGAGTAGCTGATTTACTTACTAACATACCAACTAACAAATGACAAAAATTATGGCAAACTTCTAGTTTTCATAGAAACTTGTTATGGTCATGGATCTTGAAATACATACAAAGAAAAAAATCGAAAAATTGAGATTTTACATTCAGGGGGCGTGGTAACCGCCCATTTTGGTAGAATTAAATCAATTATTAAAAGTATACTCCTGAATACCCTAAAATCTTGAAACTTGGTAGAATTGTAGTTAATGCAAAGGTAACATATTCAAACTTCAGATTTTCTGCCTTGGAGGCGTGGTATCCCCTTAAAAATAATAAAAGAAGTATATAATGTTTCATAAATTAATTAACAAGTCTTAGAAAAATGTAGTTTTGTTTTTTGAAGTGAAAACTTCTTTAGTATCGTAGTGATTTGAAACAAGATGAAACGAAAACGCGACACGACTTCAACTTGTTATAACTTTTTTGTTTTAATAGATAGATGAATGAAATTTGTACTGTAGATAGGTAATTAAATATATTATAATTGTAAAAAATTTCAATTAATTTCATATTCAAAATTCGGAGATAACGTTAAAAAGATGTTCTTTTCCAACACACGTTATATCTTTTGATCTAGTGCACATACAAATTTGATTTAACTTTAATACGCATGCTGATAACATAACCTTTTATTTGATATATCACACATAACGTTACGTGCTCTACAAGTTACACAATCTTAAATTGAAAAACTTTAAAAATACCTCAAAACCCCTGTGGAGATCTGTTGGCGATGACCAGCTACCAGTGTAGGAAGTACCGTAATCTCAGCCTGGAAATTCGACATGGTTGACTTTAAAAAATTCTAACTTCTCTTGTAGACATCTTTGAAATAAGATTTATGCATCATTATACAAGGTGAAACAATAAGCTTTCACATGGTATAAAATTTTTTATAGGTTGTCAAACAAAAAAATTGATTTAATAGCATGAGAACATAAAAATAAATGTTTTTTTTGCTTTTTGGATGAAATTTCATCGAGTTTAAAAAATTCTAGCTCTTTTTGTAAATGTCTCATAGACTTGATCGATATATATATTTTGAGCTAAGACAATAAGCTTTCAGATGGGTTAAAAATGTTTATAGGTTGTTAGGTAAAAAATGCATTTAATAGCGTGAGAAGATAAAAATACGTGTTTTTTCGATTTTTTTTGATGGAAATTGATCGAGTTCAAAAAATTCTAGCTCTTTTTGTAGATGTCTCATAGACCTGATCGATATATATATTTTGAGCTAGGACAACAAGCTTTCAGATGATATAAAATTTATATAGGTTGTCATATAAAAAACCTGGATTTGAAAGTGATAGAATAAAAATAGGTAGATTTTTTCTATTTTATTTTTTTTTTTTAGCAAGAAAAATGATTTTTTAAGGTTTCACTTCTACCACGTGTTAATTGCACACATGATTTTTTTTTTTTTTTAATTTCTCAAAAACGACAAAACATTTTTGCATCCGGCTTTCTGTTTTTGCTTGAAAACAAATAAGAGCATTGAATTTTGAAAACTTAAATAGTACTTAATCATATAAAATTTTGAAAAAAAATTAGTTCGCAAATTAAAATTTTTTTTTTTCAAAATTTTGATTTTGAAAATTAATTTTTCAAAAATTGTTTTATAAAACAGCTTTATTTGAAAAAAAAAAAAAATAAAAAAGACATTTTGGGCTCAACAAAAAGGTATAACATGTTGTTGTAGGTATAACGGTTGATTTTTAATAATATTTTTTCCTAATTAAATCATTTTTTAGAAAATTGCCCCTCCTGACTAAACGGGGGCAAATATTAACCCCCTCCTAAACGATTTTTTTCTTGTCCCGACCCAACCTACACGGTTAAGCTTTTTGGCACATCCTCTTGAACTAGCTTGTATAAGAAATGAGATAATAATTAATTAAGCAAAGCGTATGTGGTTTTTAGGCAAAAATCAGCTTTTTTCAAAAATGAAACCACAATCCGGAGCACTTAGGCTTAAAATAATGAAATGAAATTTTACTTATAAGCTAACCAAACCATTTAGCACCTTTTAATCGCTGAGCCTTTTTAAAAATCCAAAAAAAATGTATTTTGACCCACCCTAGTGTATGCGTACTATTTTGAAAAAAGTGCAAATTACCGAAAAGTGTTTTAATCTCTTATGCATTGATACATTCAATTTTTTTATGTTTTTTTTTTTATAGTAAGGTGAAAACTTTAATGATGGAAACTACTGAATAAAAACTATCAAATTTTTGGACAGTTGCTTAATAGTTAAGCATTCGATAGTTAATAATTCATTCAGTAACTATTTATCGATCGTTCAAATTATTCTATAAATCATATCATTAGTTTGAATTTGCTTCGTGAAAGTTACAAAATTATATAAGTACACTATGGTGTATGCGTACTATTTTTTTTTTGTATTTTATACACATGCATATTATGGAGTTAACAAAAACATGCGTTAATGTAAATGCAACGCACGCAAGTATAATGATTTTTACTTATATATACAAATATAACTTTACTCAATTTCAATTTTGAGCATTCATGTATACTAGAGTTTCGTTTATATCAGACATTTGTTTAGGTGCTTTTTGCCAGTTTTATTTAATTCTATATAAGTGTCTCGCACCTATTCACAGTGTTCACTGTTCATGACAGTTCTGTTTGCACGAATATTGAAGCAATCATATAAGAGTTTGCTTTATATTTAATATAATTTTCTTTAGCAACTTGAATTGATGATAAACCTACGTAAATACACATGAATGATTGATATATTACACTGAGAGATAAAATAATGCTCAAAGGATAATATTTAAATTGAAATTTTAATGAATTCTCTTGAAATGTAAATGTTTTGATGTATTTCACTTATTCGATTATAGTGGAAAAACTCATGTACATTTTTTCATCAGAGCAACCACATAATAACTAAACTGATTGACATTAAGAATTTATATGAATTTAAGCAGCAATATTTGTTTCTACTTTTTCCTAAAAAAATATTTTTAATATTCTTTACTTAAAAGAATACAAGCAGTTTATTTTTCCTTTGACTTCATTTTATTACCGACTTCCAAAAAGGAGGAGGTATTCAATTCGTCTGTTTTTTTTTTTTTTCTCTCAACTTGCCTTGTCACTCTGCTGGTGGTGGTGGTAAATGTTCTGGAGGCAATATTTTCTGCCCATTTATACAGGAAAACTTTTAGCCACCCAAAAACACTTCACATACACAAATCAGTTAACCAACGTGTCAGACGGTGTAGGCAAGGAATTCTTTATAATACTTTCATCGGAGTCGTGGTCAAAACTTTTCCAGGTCACATTTTCATGGTTTTGTGGTTTTTGTGGAAACAAATGGAATCTGACCATAAAAGAAGTAAAAACATTGAAAGATTAAACTGTAACTCTGGGTTTGGGTATAACTAACGGGTTTAAGTGTGTAAACATTTTCAAAGAACATTTCCTGATAGGCAAGATTTTGTTTTGGATTTTTGCAAAAGTGAGTGTGATTAAAACTAAAACCCTTCAAGTCCACGTAGATTTTCCATAGAATCGAATGTAATTTCATATGCCATTGATGATTACAAAAAATGCCTTCATTTTAAAAGAACTGATTCTTTCCTTATTAAATAAAAAAAAAAAACCTAATCAATTCAGTCAATTTGTATTTTTAGATAACTTAAATTGGTTTTCTGGTGTTATTGTTCTGAATGTCTCATTTTATATTTAAGAAGATGAATGCGTTATCAAATTTCCAATAATATTTTTTGTCCAAGGAATTCAAAACTAAGACAGTTCATCGTCACCGAAAAAAGTTATAGAGTCTTATTTTATGTTGACTGTATATTTTCTTTTCACGGTTACTGTGTATGACTGAAACTGATTTAATCATAACCACAAAAAATAGTATCGAATTTTTATATGATGGTAGGTATCAATTTGTTATAAGAGGACAAAAATCTTTTAAAAGTACCTACATATCTATGATGCTCTAATTGGCTCATTCAAATTCTCAAAAAGAAAAATGTATAAAAGAGTCAGTTTGCACCTCTATTATAAAAAAGTTACCTACTAAAAATAAATCCAATCCATTTTGTTGTGCTCAAATATAGACGCTTCAATTTCAATGAAAAATCAGTTTGATGCACAACATAAAAGAGTCTCATATTGTGGTATACTTTTGAGCCACTACGATTGCGGGCTTTTCATGTTTTTTTTTTTTTTTTGTTGAATTGCATACAAATATGCTGCTCATGACAGTCCTTTCGGGTGAATGAATAAAAATGATTGGTTGACCCTTTTTGCAATTTCACTATAGAATTGGTATGCAAATATAAAAAAAAAATACCTAATTTTGATATCACAATCGAAGCAGTTTTTAAAATAAATTTCTAGTGAAACAAAACAAACAATAACTATGAAATGGCTTCGATAAATTTAGAATATATTATATATAGTAGGGTGGGTCAAAATAATCCAAATTCGGTTTTTCGATCTTGTACGAAAAATCGATTGCTGGACACCTCTAGAATATACACACCAAATATGAGCTCTTTATATTAATGGGAAGGTATTTTTACATCAAGCTTCTACGAAAAAAAAATCATTTTGTTATTAATTGACTTTTTAGCCAATTTTTTTAACATATTCTTGTAGAAAATTGAACGCTCTACAAAAAAGGCCTTACACACTTTTTTCAATTATCTAATCGTTTAGTAGATATTTGAGGTCCAAAAATAGAGAAAATCTTTAAAAATTCGTTTTTTGTTCTTAATTTTGTAACAAATTGAAAAATTATAATAATCAAACGTGCATGACATATTCTTGTTGGAAACAGATTGCTCCACAACAAAGGTCTTATTAACTTTTTTCATTAATCTAACCATTCTAAAGATATTCGAGGTCAAAGTTAAAAAAATTATAAAAACAACTACTGATTTCAATAGTTTTCTTATGACCTGTATGCATTGCGATTTGGATACGAATATCTTATAAACGGTTAAAGCAATCAATTTGATGGCAAGGAATTTTTTGTAGAACGTTTAAGCCCCTACAAGAATACATCTTGTTAATTTGCAAATAATGAAGTTTCAGTGAATTGGAAATTTTTTAAAAGTAAAAATTGTAAAAAAGTGTGTAATGCCTTTTTTGTAGAGCGTTCAATTTTCTACAAGAATATGTAAAAAAATTTGCTAAAAAGTCAATTAATAAAAAAAATGATTTTTTTTTAGTAGAAGCTTGATGTAAAAATGGAAAATTGCGAAGCGGAGGACCTTCATATTAATATTTGGTGTGTATATTCTAGAGGTGTCTTGGAATCGATATGTCGGTATATCGACATTTTTTGGTGTAGCTATTTAACTTTTTTATTTTGCATTAAACAAAAGTATATAATCCAAATGGCATAATTTGCGGGTTTATTTATGGCTCAATAATTGAAATTGCTATACACAATAGTAATTTGAACTTTATTTTAAAATAAATCAAAGCTTTTTTCTTTAGTACCCATGCTCAAAATGTAAACATTAACCATCAAAAAGGGACGTCATTTCCAAAATGTTAAAACATTGCATCGATTTTTTTTTTTGTGTAGACCTGAAAATGTCATTGAAATTTACTACACCATTTTTTTCACATGGATACAAGCAATATGGTTTGTTTTACTGATTCCTTGTTGCGAGGTATGAAAATTGTGGGCATAGCTTTAATGAAAATCCAAAAGTTCATGTAAGCGGAGAAACTTCCATTTTTCGTACTTAAAAATAGATCGAAACTAAAAGGTATACATACAGCTACTACATACACATGTTTCCTGCTATAGAATAAAACAACTACTTCCTTACCCCATCAAAGGTCTTGGACTTAAACATGAAGACTTCTATGAAGTGTAATGCTTATGGCATGTTTTTTGTTTTTGTTTTTTGAGCTCCAACATTCTCGTTTGTCTACAATTATCCAAAGTCGTCCATTTAGTCTAGGTATAACATTCTATAACATTGTCTTTTATGTCATTTTTTAGTAAAATTCAATTCAACACCAACCAACTTAAAAACTTTTCGATAAAAACCTTTTCATGTGTGCATTGACCAAATGAACCTGGGTCGGAAAAAAAGGTTAAAGTAGATAAGGATGAAAAAGTTGTCTCTTCATTTTATATCGTGTGGTCAACTTGTGGCTTTTTGGTGAACAGGTTTGTTTTTGAAAAATATTTTTCATGGAATTTCTTACCACCAAAGGAACTTTAAAGAGGATTAAGTTCAAAAGGTGTTTGGGGTAAATGCTTCAGATAGTTTTTGTTTGACCTAAAGTTGTGTAAGGTTGGATGCAGTTTTTCCTATAAGGATTAATTAGAGTCACTACAAAATAAATTGCAACAAAATAAATTACTTTTTGGTTAAGAAATTTTTTAATGAGTATCTCACAAATTTTAGTTGATAAATGAGTTCTTTTGTATTAAAACAAAGTTAAAAGCAAAAAAAAATCATACATAGCCTTCAAGGTATTGTTTGGTTTATCTTTGATTGCTGTTTCCAATTTATCAATCAATTTCTCATTGCAACTGATGTGCAATCATTTTCTTTTTTTTTATTCTGGTTTCATGAAATGGATCTATCAGTCAAATAATATTGACAGACAGTTTTTGTTCGAGTAGAAAGCAAATAGGTATAAAAGCCTTCCATCATCAACAGAATAAATGTCAATATTTTCGTTATGAGATGAAAACTTTTTCGTACCTATTCGTATGTGCGGTAGAGTTGTTACACATAACATTTTTCTGTATGTTTCATACCCATAAACTATACGGAGAATGTTTCAAATTTTTATTTTCTTTTTTTGAATTTTTTATTAACTTCACACAAACATTATGTATTATAGTACTTTTTCCATTAAGATGCATCATGTGAATTTCAAGGAAGACTAAGCTTATCATTTGGAAAGATGTCTCGTTCAATAAACTTGCTTATATATACTTATACTCACTCATACAAGTTGGCAGCTCACTAATGCAGTTTAGTTTTTTAAGTTTTCCTCTTACACATCTGACGGTACTTTTTCAACATCAGCAAAAGTTGAAAAATTCTTGAAAAGTAATGTAATGTGAAATGATACTCTTTAATCTTGTATAGCCAGTCATTCAGAATTATTTCACTAGAAACTAAAAAAAAAAAACCTTGGAGGAAGAAGTTTTCTTGAGGCGAGGAGGGATTTTTAGTTCAGTTGAAGATGGAAAGAAAATTGACTGATATTTTATAAAGTCGAGCACACTTTTTTTCAGTCTTATGCAAAAAAAAAAAAAAAAAAATACAAGAGCAAACATTTTAAGGATCCATGTCGCTTTTAAGTCAGTGTATTACTTACCTTATATTAAATACTAATGATTAAATATTATTGTTAGATTAATTGAATAGTAGAGTAACTAAAGCAAATTATTAGGGAACCCGGCACACAGTGGATCGAAACTATGAAAAAGTGGTCATGGGACTGTAACTTCTGATCTAATGAACGGATCCTAAAACGGTTTTCGCTATATTGCTTCTTGAAAATATCAGAATTGAATCCAATAAAAAATCACAAAAAATGTTTAGTTCTTAAATTTTTTTTTACTTAAAATAGCTGTTAACATACAAAAACTACCAAATCCTTATTTTACTACACATAAAATTAATACTTTACGTTATTGTCTTATTTATTAAGTAAAAAAAAAGCGTTTACATATTTTGTTAACAGTCTTTTAAAATACGGATTATTTACAAAAAAATTATTATGAATACAAAATAGCTTAAAAAGGATTATCTTATGTAAATATGTGTTATTTAAAAATGAATTGGTATTATTATGAAAATACCAACATAAACATAAAAAATATGATAAAATATAGATATTGTCAACTTAATAATGAAATTAATTTAAAAGATAATGATGGATTCATTAAAAAAAAAACAACAAAGCAAACAAAATACGATATACATACCTAATTATACACTAAAATTATTTATCAAAAAATCATAAAGCTATGTACAGCTAAATATGAAAGACAAGTAGCTAAAATTGCAAATTAAAATGTACAATGTACATAAGAGCGACCAACGAATGATCAAATGAACGAACAAATGAAATTGTACATATTTTTAGAACAAATTTCTTAACAAAAAACTGGAGTTTAAATTTTTCAAAAAACCAAAAAAAAAAAAAATACATATTATTTTCGGGTTGGGGTCAAAATTCTGCCGGGGTCAAAATTCTTTTGTCAAAATTCTGCTTTACAAAATTCTGCTTTCAAAATTCTGCTTTTCAAAATTCTGTTTTTCAAAATTCTGTTTTTCAAAATTCTGCTTTTCATAATTCTGTTTTTCAAAATTCTGCAAAAAATTAAAAAAGGGTTTGGAAAATGTTAAAAAGCGCGCGCTTTTGAACATTTTCCAAACCCTTTTTTAATTTTTTGCAAAATTCTGTAAAATCATCTTCTTGAAAAATTATCTGTTTATTTGACTACTTATCTACATAATTTGCATTTTTGTCAAATAAAGATGAATATTCAAAAATTTAAATAAGAAAAGGAATATCTTGCATCAAACAACATCGGTTCCAATAAGTTTTAGATTTTATTTGAAAGAAAGTCAGTCTATGCATTTTAAAAAATATTTGCGACACTTAAAAAAAAAAATTTAGGAAAGTGCCAATGTTGAATTACATTAATGAGGTGTATTTTTCTTTAGTCAGCGCATATGCTATAAAAAAAAAACAGAATTGGCAGAATTTTTTTGTTCAAGTATAATGCTGGCAGAATTTTGAAAAGCAGAATTTTAAAAAGCAGAATTTTGAAAAGCAGAATAGAAAAAAAGCAGAATTTTGAAAAACAGAATTTTTTTTAAAAAAGCAGAATTTTGAAGCCAGAATTTTGACCCGATCCCATTATTTTCTTAAATAAGAAACAATTCCGAGAACAAATTGTTTTGTAAGACAAATTTAATTTCGAAGCCATAACATTATTTTAAGCTAACCTAGTACGCTGCTGAAGCGAAAAGCCTCCAAAGTCAGCAACGAAAGTCAAAATTAAATAATGTCAATAAATTAAAACTTGAAAATAATTTTGAAGAAATTAAAATTCACAAAGTGCAAAATTCTTTTGGACCAAGGAATTTTACCTGAAAAAACATTATTGAAAACTTTCCAAGTATTTAAGTACAGGTACCTAATAATATCGTTTGTCAATCTCGTGTGCTGTGAAACGAAAAGCATAACAAAATTTTTCGTTGTGCTGTTTTTTTATACAAATTTCCGTTTCGCTTCAGCAGGATACTGGGCTTTAGAAATTGAAATATATATATATTTTTTTTTTTTAATTTAAACTTTAGTTAGATTGCTACTTTATTATCCAGATTTTGTTAGAAAATACATAAGCATAAAAAATTACAGTTCGTTGATTCGTTGATCACTCTGACAGTGCTTTACTCTTAAAAAAACCTTAAAAATTAATTGTTTTTACTCACTCTTTCTTTATTTTTTTGGTCAATCTGTCTTACGTTATGTATTCAGTAGTTACATTCTTGGTTTAAACTACCCCATGTCACTCTAAGCTAGCCAAATAACACCAACCCTCCCCTTTACAGATAGGAAAAAATAAAAAAAATAAATAAAAAAATACTACCTAAAGGGTTAAATTTATAAAGATGGTGCTCTAAAAAACGGGGTCGGATTCGGTCGGATCCAAATTTTTTAAAATATTATACACGAACTATTAAGCTTTCATTCTAGACTACTAAGAGAGCGGGCATATGTGAGCATTTTTTTAAAAGCCTTTTCAAAGTTGAAGAGAAATTTTCAAAAAGGGTTATAGAAAAACGTGTTTTAGAATTATTTAGAAATAAAATTTTAGGATTTTTTCTTAAATATATATTTTAGATATCAGTATCTTATCAACAAAATTTATTTCAAGAAGATATCTTAAAAAATGAGCCAGATATAAGAGTATGAAAATTTCTAAGAAAAAAATCATTTTTTTTCTTGTGAAATAGTCCCGACTTGAGACTCTGTATCTTGGAAACCAAAACATTTTGATAAAAATAACTTGTGGATTATGAATGAAGGGACAATTTTCTATGATTAACAAACAAAAAATATGTACAAGAATGAAAAAAAAAATTTCACCCAATGTCCGGAATTTTGTACTAGACGTTCCACTGTGCGGCAGAACAGCTCTGATTTTGACGATTTTTTTTTCAAACGTAGGTAATTAAAAATACTTTAAAGTCTATAGATTAAACATTTCCGGTGTTGCCGTATTGTTTTTTAAAATTAAAATTATTTTTTTTTTAACAAAACCATTTTTTTTTGCTTAAATTTCATAAAACAAATGATAGCAAAAGATTCTCTAGGTAATTTAAGGAAAATATATAAAAGGCAGTAAGGGACAATCTTATATCGTTTAAGCGATAAATGCAATTTTCTAACATTCTGACCTCAAATACAAAAACAATATTTTGAAAACAACGGCAACACCTACAATATTTTAAAATACATTTTTAAAAAGCCAGAAGCTCATTCTTATCTCTTAAATTTAAATCCACTAAATTTAATCAAGACTTTTTGAAAAAATGGTCCTCAAACTCAGAATTAAAAAAAAAGTTATTACAAAAATTTAAAATGACCTTTTTCTAATAAAATATAAATATATTTAAAAAAAAATTTTGGCCATAAATATTATCAGTTGAATTTCGAAGCAAAAAAGGTAAAATATATCACACTTTTGAAAAAAAAAAAATGAAAAATTACTTCAATTTCAATGGTTTTTTTTTTTATTAAAACTGAATTTTTGCATTGAAATAATTAATTTTCTCAAAGACTGTGGTAAATAGGAACTTTAAATTTTTGCTATTTAACTTTCAACAGTAAGGGTTATTGAATGAATAAAAAATAATTTTATGTTTAGATGTTGAACTTTAAAAAAAAAATAAGTTACATTTTTTTTCAAAACTTTTATTAAAAAAAGTTCTTCGAAAATGAAATACTTTTTAATTTTTTTCATAAACCGTAATACATATTGATATTTCCTTTTATAATTTGAAATCATAATAAATGCGGCCAAAAAAATTTGAAAACAAATGCATTTTTTATTACGACCAAGTTTAAAAAACGACATGTTAAAATTTTTTCAATAATGTTTTTTTTCAAAAATCTGAGTTCAATTACCATTCTTTCAAAAGCCGTTCATTTAATTAACTTAATTTTAATTTTACATATATGACAAAGCTTCTAGCTTTTAAAAAATGTATATTTGAATATTGTAGGTGTTGCCGTTGTGTTCAAATATTTTTTTTTGTGTTTGAAGTCAATTAATAAGAAAATTGCATCTATCGCTTGAACTATGGAAGATTGTCCCTTACTCACATATATTTTTTTTCCTTGAATTTCCTAGACAATCTTTTGGCATCAATTAATTTATGAAATTTAAGAAAAATTTTTGATAAAAATTTGTTTTTGTTCACAAAAATCTCCAATTAAATTTAAAAAATCAAAACGGCAACACCGGCAATTTTTAATCTATAGACTTTAAAGTATTTTTAATTACCGACGTTTGAAAAAAAAGATCATCCAAATCTAAGCCGTTCGGCCGGGTTCCCTAATATTGCCAATTTTTGAGCTTTAGTTACTCCACTAGAAGGCACATTTCTTTGATCGAAATTCTATTTTATATATATTTAAATTCATTTGAGAATTAATTGTGCTCTCTTAACAATTACTTCTCCAAGAATAAACATATCAGGCTCCTTGAAACTTTTAAAAGTATACTTGTATTATTCTTATCCTGTAAAACTTATGTGAATAATTTAGTGAAGGAAAAACTACTACAAGAAAACTCACCTTCGCCTTTAGACACAAGGTTATAAGTGAGTATGGTAGTAAGAAAAAAAAAGGGCCTTGAAATGATGTATACTGCTGTCTGTGACAACATGCGCCACTCATATATCCTTTCTCAATATATCATGCATAATATCTTATTTTTAAGGTATATAAAGTTATTCAGCTAGGTCATCCATTGTGATTCTTGAGAAGACTCGTCTTAAGTATCCTTGAACTTGGGTAGAAAAATTCAAAGTAGATATTAGAGCCTACTATTGCACGTGTATTAAGGTACACGTGCTACACGTGTATTTAAATAATTCGTGCCGAAGCACGTGTATTTGTAAATACACGTGTATTTATATTTACACGTGTATTTATATTTACACGTGTAAATAGCGTTCGAACAGGTAGATTTGGTGGCGATTTCCTAAAATATGTATTATATTGAATGAAAAGGATATTGTTCAGGTTTTTGCGGTTATTGGCTAGATTTACACATTGAAATTACACGGAAAATTTAATTGGAAATTCTTATTCAACCCTAGCCATATAAATCTTGGAAAAAAATTTTGACCCGATTCCCATTATCGTATCGAACTGAACTTTGTACACATATGAAGTTTGGATTGCAACGCAATATTTTGGGGTCCGAACTCAGGGGAGGGGCATTGGGGGGTTGAAACACCCCAAATCTATTTTATCCCATTCTAAATATCGCAAAAGCTTTTGTAGGTAAATTGCAAGAGAGGGGCTTTGGGAGCTCATACCACCCAAGCAAATTATCATCTTCTTTCAAATATTATACGACTAAAAAGTAAAAAAATAAAGCAGATTAGATTAGATTACCAAGCAACAAAACATATAAAATAATTAAATTGACTCCATGGAGTCCCTTTAAATGCCGTCCAAGGGCTCCGGTTGTTCCACCGGGACAAGAAAAACGGTTGTTTTGTTGTGAACTACATAAGTCACAGTAGGCATTTGTCCCTTCTCGGTGGGCATATTGCCATACCCAACTCCTTGGCTTCATATTTTAGTTTTATTTTAAAATTTATTTTGATTGAATTTGTCGCTTTATTTATAAAACACCTTTTACACTTTCACTATGAACTTAGTAAACCATATGATCTTCAAATAAACGGTGATTAACAAAAAAAAAAAAAAAAACATGTAACAGTTGGTACACTTTCTTCTGAGAAAGACACAGTAGGCAATATGCAAATATATCTTGGAAAAATTTATTAGCTTTTTTTTAATGAAAAGGCACATCATTATTTTTAATTTTTGAATAAATTATTTATAAGGTCTTCAAAAAGTTCAAATACTATTTTTCCAATTCGAACTATTTATTTGCACAATAATCTTCAGTTGTTTAGTTTTAAAAACTTTTATTTTACCCCCAAAAAGCAAAAAAATCATTTTGTTTCGTATTTACACGTGTAAATATAAATACACGTGTATTTAATAAATACACGTGTAAATAAGATACACGTGTAAACGTTTTTTAGATACACGTGTACACGTGTATCGGGTACACGTGTAATTAAATACACGAACAAAATCGTAGGCTCTAGTAGATATAAGAAGAGGCAATGTCATTGTTATAAGCAATTCACAAGACAGACAAAAAAAATGCACACATTCACGAAAGAGAACACACTTTTGAAGTATTCTTAAGTCTTCAGAATAATCCCTTACATGAAAAATCCATAAAACAATTAGCAAGGCTATCTGTTTTTGCTATATCATTTTAAAAAATGGAATTTCTACAAGAAAACGTCACTAACGAAGTTGATATCCGATTACATCCAATCACAATGAAAGAAATTCTTATTTTTGTTTGCTATTATTTGTCTCAAAAAGAATTGATGTCAATTTAAGGTCGACTTGTATTCAATATTATGTCGTCGGCATTTTTAACAGTCAATTTGGGGCAAGCGCGGATACAGGATTTTTTTCTGGGGGGCAAAAGGGACGGATTGTAAAAACCAAACAGTAATAACAGTTAGAAATAAAGAAAAGTATCATACGGCTGACTGACAAGCAGCGAATTTTAGCGACGCACAGTGCGGTATTTTGGTCTAAAATCTGGCCAAAAACATTTGGGCACATTTTTCACATCAAATAGGTACCAAATGACAAAAAAGTCATTCGGAAGGAAAAATGTTCATATTCTTGGTACAGTAAAACCCACTTAAGTGCTTACCCACTTACTTTCCGATTAGCCGGAAGAAAAAAAAATGTTAAAAATCAAAAAATGCACTTACAATCTTGTGCTAAAACTTTTCTTAAATTTAGTAATTCATTCTTTATTTTGTTTTTTTTAATGAAGTTGTTTCATCAAATAATTTTTGAGAAATTAAGTTTAAAAAATGAAATTTCGAAAACTATTTTTTTCGCTTTTTAATTGATTTTGTATATTTATATCATTATTTTTTTACCTGGAAGTTTTTAGTCGAATACGTAAGACTTCATTCTAAGTCTAGAGTATTTTATCCGCGGGAAACCATGTTTTTTTTTTTATTTGCATTAAAATTGTGTATTTGCATTTTTTTTTAAATTTTAAACTGTATTCATTTTATCTCAAGAATATTTTGTTAAAATTTTATATATATTTTAGCAAAATTGAACAAGTTATGAATATTTTAATACTTTGCTTACAAACTTTTTATTGCAGAGTTCAAAACTCACAACTAATGTTTTCAAAGCCGGTGCCCCTCAAAATAACTGTACAGATTCTTTTGAAATTTGAAACACTATTTCTATACATATTTTTAAAGGCTTTTCTGGAGACGTGTCCCCGTGCTCCCCCCCTTGGATCCGCCCTTTATTTGGGGTGTTAAAAAAAATGTTTTGTCCTCAGTCTAGGAGAGTTAAAGAAATCAGTCAATGATCGAAAATTGTAAACAAGACAAAATACTTTTTTTTTATTATGTATTTGAAAGTGATTTTGGAAGTTGATAAATAGACAAAGTTTAAGATGAAAACAGTAGATACTTATATAATTTGACTGTTCTCTTGGAACCATGTTGTCCCATAATTTTTTTCTTGTCATTATAGTCATTACATATGTAATTTTGTGTCTCTCAAATTAATTAAAACTTTAATAGAAAAATCGAATTGATTTTTGAGTACGGCAAAAAAGAAAAGAAAATCAAAAATCAACTCTTAACTGGATGAAGATTTTTTTTTTCGATGAATTTTAACTCATTCAATGATATGGACTGATGTAGAGATATTTTTGGTGTGGGTTATTGAAACTTTATCACACAAGTCTTAAGAACCCAGAATAAATAGTAAAAGAAAAACAAACGAAGTGTCATTATGATTTTTAGTAATAAATTTGGTATATACTGCTTACATCTAATTCCATGTTGTGGGTAAAAAATAACTGTTTTATCAAAACACAAGGACTATTTGCCTACAAAGATTAAATGTAATGAATTTATGGAAGGCTGACACGTGACCCCAAACCGTAACATTAAAAAACAAAACTTAAAGTAATCGAATATTATCAGTAAAAAGTTACCTAGCCTAAGTAAATAAATGTTTAAGGTTAAATTACCCATACTTGAACTTTACGACAAAACACTCATAACATGTCAACTCTTGAATTATAATAAATCATTTTTTAATGCAAGTTTCCAAGGATTCAAAGCAAAACCCAAATGATTTATGTACCTTTATTAAATAAAAAATCCTTCAGGCTCGACATACTTATATTTAACTTTCTTTACCCACGAGGCCTCAAGAAATCAACACATAAACATAAAGTAAGAAAAAGATTCAAACGAATGATTGACGACTTCCTTTTATTTGGAAAAAAGAAATATTAAAAGTGGTTTAGGAGATCTTTTTTTGATGTTTTCTTTTTAAAGTTTTAAAGAAGAAAAAGTAACGAATTTTCATTAAGATTTAGACCCCGAAATTTTTTAAACTCGATGAAAATAAAAGTAATAATAAAAAGTAATTTATCCAGCTAGGTATCTAAATCTATTTATAAATATTTGTCTTTTTTTCTACCCGATAGCAATAGGTAATAGGACTATTAATTTAACAAACTTTTATAAGATAGCTTAAAAATATGAGCACTTCCCAATGTTTTCAAAGCCTTTTTATTTCTTAAAAAAAAGTTATAGGTGAACAATTTTGTTGGTCTATAGTGGAGCTGAACAGAAAAAAGGTAAGATAAATAGCACGGATAGCTCATTCCATACTGTGTAAAATTTCAAGAATACGAGTATAATATTTAATTAAGAAAGAAATATTTTCCTAAACAGTAGAAGTCGACATCCGTGCAATGCTTTTCCTTTTGTATTTTGCCAAGCACAATAACATTAATAATAATAATCTATATACCTACTCTATAATATTATGTGCGGGATAAACAACAGAAAGCTGAAATTTCATTTCGTAGCACGGTGAGCCACGTATCCTTAACAAATTTTTTGAATTGGTACTCCGAAAAATCGATTGCTAGACACCTATAGAATATACAACCCAAATATGAAATCTTAATATTAATGGGAAGGTCCTCCGCTTCGCAATTTTCCATTTTTACATCAATTACATTTTGTATACTAAAAAAAATAATTTTTTTAAATCGATTTTTTAGCAAATTTCTTTACATATTCTTGTAGAAAATTGAACGCTCTACAAAAAAGGCTTTGTACACTTTTTTTTGTTAATCTAACCGTTTAATAGATATTTGAGGTCCAAAAATCGAGAAAATCTTTAAAAATTGGTTTTTTGTTCTTAATTTTGTAACAACTTGAAAAATTATAATAAAATCAAACGCGCAAGACATATTCTTCTTTGGATACGAATATCTTCTAAACGGTTAAAGTAATCAATTTGATTGCAAGGAATTTTTTATAGAACGTTTAAGCCCCTACAAGAATATATCTTGCGAATTTGAAAATAATGAATTTTCAGTGAATTAGAAAATTTTGAAAATAAAAAAATGTTTTTATAATTTTTTTAATTTTGACCTCGAATATCTTTAGATTAATGAAAAAAGTTAGAGCCCCCGCACACTACAGACTTTCTATCGGCCGATAGTTTAGTCGGGTTGGGCTCCTAGTGTGCGCACAGGCAACCGACTAAACAGTGGGGTCGCTAGAAAACATTTTAGTTTGAAGACAATTGTGTAGCAAAACAAACTTTTTTTTCGATCAAACAAACTTTTTGATGGGCCGATACTTAATCGTTGTAGTGTGCGCACTTTCATACATATTGATACTGATTAAGAGACCGACTAAACTGTCGGCCGATAGAAAGTTTGTAGTGTGCGGGGGCTCTTAATAAGACATTTTTTGTACAACAATCTATTTCCTACAAGAATATGTATTGCGCGTTTGATTATTATAATTTTTCAATTTGTTACAAAATTAAGAACAAAAATCGAATTTTTAAAGATTTTCTCGATTTTTGGACCTCAAATATCTATTAAACGGTTAGATTAACAAAAAAAGTGTACAAAGTCTTTTTTGTAGAGCGTTCAATTTCCTACAAGAATATGTAAAGAAATTTGCTAAAAAGTCGATTTAAAAAAAAATGATTTTTTTAGTAGAAGCTTGATGTAAAAATGGAAAATTGCGAAGCGGAGGACCTTCCCATTAATATTAAGATCTCATATTTGGGTTGTATATTCTAGAGGTGTCTAGCAATCGATTTTTCGGAGTACCAAATCAAGAAAAGAATTTCAATTTTTTTTTGACCTACCCTAATACTAGGGTTGCCAACTTTTTTCAGAAGGAATAGAGTATATTCCATTTCAGAGACGAAAAAAAGAGTACATTTGAAAAAAGAAGAGTACCATTTATTTCAAGTCTTGAATATGTATTTTTTGGTGCTTCTTGCAGCATATAACAATTTTTTTGTTATTTTTAAAATATGTGTACAACTCTAAACGTTCAAATTCAAAATTCATATAAATTAAGAGCTCATTTTTGATCAATTTCAATGAAGCCCTATTCCTCTCATCTCCCCACTTCATATTCATGACCCAAAATACTCTCCTCAGTTAATGCTGAAGGTGCAAAAACAGATAGTATATATTATAGCTCACAATTTTTCCAGTTTCCAATATAATTCATCGAAATAAAAAGAAATAAGAAGCTTAACTCAAACATAAATACCTTGATTTCTTACAAGAAAAAATCTAATGTTTTGAGGTCTTAAACAAAACAAAGTAAAATACAGAAGAAAATTTGAATTAAAAAAAAAATTAAACTAATATTTCTGAAAAAGTAAAAAATCCTTTTTAAACATTTTTCTTTAATTAATATTTAAAACATTTTTTTTTTTGTTGTAAACAATCAAGGTATTAATATTCTATACATATTTGTATTTCGATGAATTATATTGATAACAGCAAAAATTACACCAGTTCAAACATTGCAAAATCTAGAAAAATAGCATAAATTGCGATTAATTTTTTTCTATTAAAAAACAAAGTTTAATTTTTTGAAAAAAGCTTACTCCTTCCTTTGATTCAATTTCATTCCAAAATAGAATAAAAAAAATAAAATTTTAAGTCTGACTAAGAAACAAACAAAACAAGTAGGTCATACTAAGGCCGTGTGTGAATTGCGTTAAATAGTTAAATTCGTGTAAAATTTTTGATACTATTGAGGTGAATAAAAAATTTTCAGCTGTTAAAAATTTATTGGGCTCCGGAACCTGGGTAAATTTGAGTTAAATTTTTTTTGCAGATGGTTTTGTTTTGTTTTTTTTATTAAAAAAGAGTATCATGGCAGAAAAAAGGCAGACAAAATTTAAACAATAAATTCTTTTTTTGAAATTATTTTGTTCCTCAATAGTGTCAAAAATATAACACGGATTTAACTATTTAACGCAATCCACACACGGCCTAAAACAACGACCAAAACTTATAGTGTTTTGTACTCTCTAAATTACAATTTTTCAAATTTAGAAATTATAAGGTCGAATATTTAAGCCTCGTTTTCTTTTTCATTCAATTATCTTTAGAAATATGAAAGTTATCCAACAATTTGTAAACGTTAAGATGTTTATGTTATGGTAAACTTAGCCTTAAGTAAAAAAGAGTATTTTGACGTACTCTATCAGAGTTATAGATTATAGAGTACACATACGTGAAATAGAGTACAATACTCTTTTTTAGAGTACGGTTGGCAACCCTACCTAATACATATGTATACTCGTATGTATTGGTAGTTACTTCAGTCAACATAACATACAGTCACTCACGAAATTATTGGGCCAAAATTTTGTCTTAAGTTAAATGTTGAGAAAAAAAAATGAAGAAGGAATATATAAAATGTTTTGAAAAGTGCAAAGATATTTTTGAAGTGAAAACTTCTTTAGTATCGTAGTGATTTGAAACAAGATGAAACGAAAACGCGACACGACTTCAACTTGTTATAACTTTTTTGTTTTAATAGATAGATAAATGAAATTTGTACTGTAGATAGGTAATTAAATAAATTATAATTGTACAAAATTTCAATTAATTTCATATTCAAAATTCGGAGATAACGGTAAAAAGATGTTCTTTTCCAACACACGTTATATCTTTTGATCTAGTGCACATACAAATTTTATTTAACTTTAATACGCATGCTGATAACATAACCTTTTATTTGATATATCACACATAACGTTACGTGCTCTAAAAGTTACACAATCTTAAATTGAAAAAAATTTAAAAATACCTCAAAACATCTGTGGAGATCTGTTGGCGATGACCAGCTACATACCAGTGTAGGAAGTACCGTAATCTCAGTCTGGAAATTCGACATGGTTGACTTTAAAAAATTGTAACTTCTCTTGTAGACATCTTTGAAATAAGATTTATTCATCATTATACAAGGTGAAACAATAAGCTTTCACATGGTATAAATTTTTTTATAGGTTGTCAAACAAAAAAATTGATTTAATAGCATGAGAACATAAAAATAAATGTTTTTTTTTGCTTTTTGGATGAGATTTCATCGAGTTTATTCAACAAGCTTTCAGATGATTTAAAATTTATATAGGTTGTCATATAAAAAACTTGGATTTGAAGGTGATAGAATAAAAATAGGTAGATTTTTTCTATTTTATTTTTTTTTTTGCAATAAAAATGATTTTTTAAGGTTTCACTTCTACCACGTGTTAATTGCACACATGATTTTTTTGTATATTCTTCAAACCATTAGTTCGACAAACAAAATGAAACAAAATATATTATTTTCACATTAACTAAAACGTAAAATCTAGTCAACACTGATATTTTAATTGTCAAAGTGAAATTTCCACTATCCACTTAAACTTAAAAAATGTCAAAATGATATTTTTATTATGAAAGTGAAATTTTTACTATCCACCTAAAATTAAAAAATGTCAAAATGATATGATAAAAATATTAAAATTGATATTTTAATTGTTGGACGACTTTTGTCACTGAAAAATGTTAATTTGATAGCTGTTATTATCAAATTTATTTTTCGGTATAGGGCTGCATTATTAAAAGGTCAAATAAGAAAGTTAAAAAAAAAAATTCACCGCTCTCGATTACAACAATTTTGCTTTCTCTTTTTAGATTTTGCTCAAACTTTGTAGGGATGTTGTCTAGGACTGTAAATACATGATGATTTAATTTTAAGTTGCGTGGTTTCCCCGCTACCTGCATTTGAACTTTTGCAAAACGTCATTTTCATGTTACTATAGTTTTGCGTCTATTGAAGATATCGAGTTGATTTAAGATTTATTTTGTTGAAAAATATCTATATTTAATATTTGGTAAGTATAAGCCTCCTATATATAATAGCCAAGGTTCTGGAGCCAGTCAAAAAACATGAAAAATCAGCTAGAAAACATCCCTAAAAAGTTTGAGCAAAATCTAAAATGAGACAGCAATTCAGATTGAACGCTTGCATACGGAATGACAGTAAACGGTCAATAAAAATTGTTGTAATCGAGAGAGGTGAAATTTTTTTTTTTAACTTTCTTATTTGACTTTTTAATAATGCAGCCCTATACTAGTTTTACACAAATATTAGAAAAAAACAAGCCTCTTTGATCAAAAGAAACGAATTTTTTACAAACACAAATGCTATATCAATTTTTAAAGCATTTGTTTTCCATTACAAATAAACAAAAAAAAATATTTATTGCATTAAAAAAATATTGATTGAAACTGAAATAAATTGCATTTAAAAAAAATATTGCAACTGAAAAATATTTGCCTTAAAAAAAATATTTATTACAAAAAAAAAAAATTTCCATTAAAAAAAAATATAATTGCAACTGAAAAATATTTGGATTGAAAATAAAAATTTTATTACATATTAAAATATACTAAAAACAAATTTTATCGGAAATAAAAACATTTCTCAATAGAAAAAAAATCAAGGCAAAATGTGAGTGCATTAAATACTTTTTCTTAAATTCGTCGAATTACAATGGGTATCTGACCATACCTACATTAGTTATTAGTTATTTCCACGAATATTAAAAGAAATATTTGATACACACATTTTGCATTAATTTTTTTTTTAATGCAGAAAATGTTTTATTTGTAATATAATTTTTTTGTAATGCAAAATATATTTATTTGCAATAAAAATATTATTTTCCATGCAAAAATTTTTCAGTTGCAATAACATTTTTTTTAAATCAATTTTTTTTATTTGCAATACATTTTTTTTTAATGCAAATATTTTTCAGTTGCAATAAAAATTTTTTTAATGCAATTTTTTTCATTATGAAATTTTTTTTACTTGCAATATGTATATGATTTTTTTTTTTTTTAATTTCAAATGCATTTTTACAACCCTGAATAATAATAACATAGCTTTTCTCAAAATAATAATAATGGTCTTCGGCATAAGGCCAGTTTTTAAAATTAAAATAATATATTTAAAAAAATTCTAATAAATAAAAATAAAACTTACTGGATTTTTTTTTTTTTGGAAATTGAAAAAAAAAGAGAGAAATAAATTGGTTAAACCTTAGTTCACAAGCACTTGTAACAGAATGTTAAAAGTTCTTGTCAAAGCAGGTCCGTGTGAAAAAAAATCGAATCAAGGGGCAATCGTAATCTTTGTTATTCTTACAAATATATACATACCTATGACAAAACAAAGGGATCGGGTCAAAATTCTGGCTTCAAAATTCTGCTTTTCAAAATTCTGCTTTTTCAGCGAAAATTCTGTTTTTCAAAATTCTGCTTTTTTTCTATTCTGTTTTTCAAAATTCTGCTTTTTAAAATTCTGCTTTTCAAAATTCTGCCAGCATTATATTTGAACAAAAAAAATTCTGCTAATTCTGTTTTTTTTGTTTATAGCATATGCGCTGGCTAAAGAAAAATACACCTCATCAATGTAATTCAACATTGGTACTTTCCTAAATTTTTTTATTAAATGTCGCAAATATTTTTTGAAATGCATATACTGACTTTCTTTCAAATAAAATATGTATACTAATTGGAACCGATGTTGTATATTCCTTTTCATATTCAAATTTTTGAATATTCATCTTTATTTGATAAATTAATAAATTTTTAGTTATCTTCGGAAACAAAAATTAATTCGCATTTAAAAAATGACAAATTATGTGTGTAAGTAATCAAATAAGCAGATAATTTTTCAAAAAGATGATTTTACAGAATTCTGCAAAAAAATTAAAAAAGGGTTTGGAAAATGTTTAAAAGCGCGCGCTTTTTAACATTTTCCAAACCCTTTTTTAATTTTTTGCAGAATTTTGAAAAGCAGAATTATGAAAAGCAGAATTTTGAAAAACAGAATTTTGAAAAACAGATTTTTGAAAAGCAGAATTTTGAAAGCAGAATTTTGTTAAGCAGAATTTTGAAAGCAGAATTTTGACAAAAGAATTTTGACCCCGGCAGAATTTTGACCCCAACCCCAAAACAAACCATTTACAAAAAGATGGGGTTTATACTATATGTACTTTATGGAATCTTTGTCAATTCCTGGATGCCTGTACCCAAGACATAAAAGTTAAATTTGAACCCAAAACTTCTGTTGTGACAGAAAATGACATAAAACATTGTCATTAAAATATCTCATAAATGTTGAGTGATAACATTTTCAAAGTGATGGCATTTAGTCAAAACGTCATTCGTCAAAACGTTATTATTTATAATTTATTGCCAGATTAAATTGAATAGTTTGCCACTTGTATAGTGCTTGATTAAGCTGAAGCGAAAATAAATTTTCCATAAAAAATTTGGTTAACGAAATACTGAACGGAAAATTTCGTTTTGCTTTTCATTTTTCAGTACGCCGCAGCTCTAGCGAAAAATTGAATAGTTTCACTCATTTGTCACTTACTTTTTACTGTCCTGTGCGTTTTTCTTGACTCCAAGAGCAGTGTTGACGGATTTTTCACTCTGAATTCATTTCTGTATTTCTTGCTTTAAAAATTATTTTCTGTTGGTTTTCCTTGATTTTAAATTAATTTTGAATTTTTTAATTGGACTTTGACAGAATACTCGATTTTTTTCGATTTTTCGATATTTTTTCGTTATCATTTTCGTTGTCGACTTTGGAGACTTGAAAATTTTTCGTTTATCACGTAGGTTTTACGAGAATGATAAAATATCATTAATTTTGTCTTTGGAGAAATGTCAAAAATTTATTTTTCCTGTTTTTTTGACACTCGCGTTTGGCTCAAAACTCAAATTTCCAGAATACTTAAGACGTATAATATAACAAAGAGTAAAATATTTGAGCTACAATTAACCTACTTTGCGTAACCTACTTTAAAAATTATATAGGTAAGTTTAGTAAATTATTAAATCTTTCATGAAACACACAGAGAAAAATAGACCACATAAAATAGAACAAAAACAATAAGATTTCTCTATGGTTTTCATCCAAGAAGGAAACCTTATTAAAACAATCGGGTTTTCCTTATTGTTTTAAAATCTGCAAAAAAATAAAAAAAACGATGACCAGGCTGGGAATCGAACTGGAGATTTCAAATCATTAGTCGCCCACCTTACCACCTGAACCAACCTGCCATGAAAATATTGATCGCGATTTTTGTTCTAGTGCTAAGTTGAAAAAAAAAATCAACTTTTCAGTCAAATTTTAATAAGATTTTCTCTATAAAAATAATAAGAAATCTCCTTAAAAAAACCTTATTAATCGTTGATTTTAATAAGATTTCCTTATGAAATGTATGGACGGTAAAACAATATGGCAATCTGTTAGTTTTTAGCGGGTCATATTTTTCTCTGTGCAAAACATAACTAAACTTATAGTAAACAATATGACATAACTTCTCTGTTAACAATTTTAAATGATACAAATTTTTACACATTTTTTCATATTTCTTAAATTACAATTTTTATGAAAACAATCTATACTTATTTCAACAACTTTACTTAAGATAAATAATTTCTTTAATAAACGCTTGAATTGTTGGGGGATCTTGAACCCCCATCATCATAACCCCTTCCGCGTAACACGCCATTGTCCCTTATCCTATTTTCATCATTGTGTACTAAAAATTAAGTGGAGATTTTTTTTTTTTTTGGTAGGTAAAGGTTGGTAGAAAAGTTTTATTTGTGTGCGTTCTATACATGGGACAGTGTTTGGTCCATTTATGAAATTTATGTTTGGTCAATATTTGATAAATTTGTTGTTGTTTCCTGGAACTTTTGAATATTATAGTTTTAATAGAAAATAGATAATAGAAGGTTTTTTTTATAGTGGTAACCAAAGAGTTAAAAAATTGCAATGTTATGTGATATATGTATTATGTTATGCAGCATCTGAATCATGTGTCGAAATTTAGCATTTTGGCGAGTGAAGTGAGACGACTCGCCAACTCGTCGTACTCATCGCAAAATCGATATATGCCGATTTTGTTCATTGGTGTTCAGATCTGTGCCATAGTTAAATCTGATGTACATCCGAACAAAATGTGCTCCGAGCTTTTTCTGATCGCTCAGAGATCTTATTAATATTTTAAAAGAAATTTAAAAAAAAAATATAAAAAAAAAACTTTTCAAAGTTTGTACCTTGTAGTTTGTTTGTTTGTATGTATTTACTTTTTTATTATTTTTATTTGAAAACAAAAAAAAAATAATTTCACTACTTTTATAAATTTAAATTTAAAATTATATAAAAGTTGTGAAATTATGTTTCTCAAAAATTAAACTTTAATTAAAATAATAAAAAATTCAAGTTTTAAAAGAATTTTTTTTTATTTTCTTTAAAAATATTAATATTATATACCTACACAAAATACCTACCACTAAAGATGAAAAAATGCAGTTATGAACGAATATATTTTATCGTCAACGATTTCTTCCGTCGGCTATTTGCATCTTTTCCAAGCGATGACTGCCGTCGGGTACATAGTCAAAATTGAAATCTCAAATTAAATATTTAAGGCGATTCATATTCATATGCGTTGCAACGCCATTGTTTTGTACAGATAACTTTAAAATTTAGAAATATAGGAATATTAAAAAAAAAAAAAAATGATAAAAAGGTAGGTATTTGTTTGCACACGAATTTTTTATTTATGGGTGTACTACATACTTTGTGTACCTACCTACTTTGAACTATGAGAAATGAGACCAATTAGGTAGACATGTACCTACCTACGGCCATTCCATTTGCATTTTTAGGACATCTTCACGCTTCTAGAACATCAACTTTATCACGAGCCCTTTAGACCTACCAAGTTTCCAGAAAAAAGATTGGTTCTTCAACGAAATAAACTAGAAACAAGGTCAATATGTCTTCTCTTACTTTGGAATGGGCGATTGTTTAAAATCATTAATTCATTATAAGAAATATTAAATTCCGAAAATTAAGTTGACTAAGCTTTTCAATCTTTTCTAGGCATTTTATAAAAAAAAATTAAGTACAAATTCTGGAATAGGTGTCTCATATTTTTGGGTGTTTGTTTTTTTTTTTTTTGTTTGTTACCTAATAATATAAATTTAAAATAGAATTAAAATACCAGCGCTGCTCTTTAATAAATTGAGTATGCAATTTCTCATGTTTATGAATTTAATGGACTGTATTTTTACGAATAATTTTTAGTGAATTGTATCGTATTAAAAGAAAAACTAACATAATAATATTTGAATTTAGCGAAGACATCCACCTTTTTAGTTTCAAACTCTATTTTATGTAATTATAATAGAAAATAATTTACCAGAATATAAAGTGCAAGTATGTATGTATAATATTGTATGCTTTATAAGATTAATAAGGGAAATATTTTAAGTGAGATCTATTGATTTGCTCGCATTTTAATTTTCTGCATGGTTTTCAGAGAAATGTGAAAGTGAATGCTAGTTAGTGTACCTACCCGACAATTAAAAATAAATATATTATGGGTGTTATAAATAAAGACAAAACTTTATAAATGTCTTAGGTAGATTAAATTAGATTTTTTATTAATTCCATTCATAAACATAAAAACATAATAATTTTGAATAAAAATTACAAGCATGACAAGATAGCCGTCTGCCGGATGTAAACTAAATTTTTACTTCAAGAAAGAAAAAAGTATACATACAAAATGTACATGTTAAAGTATAAATATGAATATAATAGCAAATTATACCTATACCTACCTAAATAATTAAAAAGTGATGCATAAATTTGCGAAATTAATGTTAAATTAAACAATATCATTTTAATAAAACAAAAAAGTTAGTAGGCAGTTAGTAAATCTACGTATTTCCTGTAACATACATAGGACAAAACTGCAACACAATAGTTAACATTAAAAAAATATTAGCTAGCTTAATGTTTAAATGATTGTAAATTTTGTATTATTGGTTTGAACAAGTGTGTTGGAGGAATTTCGAACATGTTCAAAACCGCCCCCGAGCAGTTTGAATCAGATATTTTAAGTAGGTAAATTTGAATGTTCTTATAAAAAGGATAATGAAACTAGCATTTGTGGAAAAATTAAAGAAAATAAAATGGAAATGTAGGTATAACATTATTGAAGATTAAACAAAAAATGCCTGAATCCTTCAAGTTCTACTAGACTGATTTCGATGAGAACTCGATTACGTAGTATAAAAATTAAAGTCAAGCTGCCAGAGGCGTACGTTGAGTTGATATAGAAAAAGAACAAATTATATAGAAAATAAGAACAAATAAAAAAGTACGTAGGTATACAGCCTACTTTTTTTTATGGGACCCCTGATGTATCATTTGTTGGTCGCTAAGATTATTTACGCAACACTTTTTGTGGCAACTCAATTAACGCTCCTGGTATATGAAGAACATCCGCTTTGTTAACATTTGCATTTAATGTCTAGAAAAATAGGTTGATCACAAAATAAATCTATTTTACTCTTGGAAGCATAAAAGGTATGAATATGAATATCATTTTTCGAAGTTATGTTTTAAATTAATTTTTCTTGTTTTTCTTTTCAACTAATAAATGTGAAATAACTATATTTTAAATTTTAAGGTTATTTTTTCTGAGTTTTTATTATTTTTTGGTTTCTTGAATATGATATAATAATCAATTTTGAGTATGTGTATGTTCTTAGTAAAAAATTAATAAAAAGCTATATTTTATCTATTCATTACAACGAAAGTAATACTTCTGTGCAAAAGTGCACCTTCCATGTTCAAACCTGCCCCACTTTTGAACATAAGAGTTATATTGGTTAAACATCAAAATTTTACATATATCAATATTTCGTCTAACTATCCAAATGTTATTTGAAATCGAAGTTCAATGTTAATGTTTATTGTTAGTAAACTTTATAGATCAAGAAAACGAACATATTTCGTTCAAGAAGTTGCGAAAGCAAAAATTCTTCAAATGTGTCCCACTCTCCCCTATAATTCTAAGTAGGCTAAAATTGATTTGGCAAGTTTTGACCCTCCAATGCCCCCCCCAGGGTCCGGACAATTAAAATATTGTGTAGTCATCTGCGATACATATAAGTACAAAGTTTCATTTCGATACTGTAACTAGAAGTAGGCTAAAATTGATTTGGCGTCTTTCGACCCTTCAATGCACCTCCCCAGAGTCCGGACCAATAAAATATTGTGTAGTCATCTGCGATACATATATGTACAAATTTTCATTTCGATACGATAATTGGAAGTAGGCTAAAATTGATTTGGAGTCTTTCGACCCCTCAATGCACCTCCCCAGGGTCCGGACCAATAAAGTATTGTGTAGTCATCTGCGATACATATAAGTACAAAGTTTCATTTCGATGCGATAATTGGAAGTAGGCTAAAATTGATTTGGAGCCTTTCGACCCCTCAATGCACCTCCCCAGGGTCCGGACCAATAAAATATTGTGTAGTCATCTGCGATACATATATGTACAAATTTTCATTTCGATACGATAATTGGAAGTAGGCTAAAATTGATTTGGAGTCTTTCGACCCCTCAATGCACCTCCCCAGGGTCCGGACCAGTAAAATATTGTGTAGTCATCTGCGATACATATATGTAAAAATTTTCATTTCGATACGATAATTGGAAGTAGGCTAAAATTGATTTGGAGTCTTTCGACCCCTCAATGCACCTCCCCAGGCTCCGGACCAATAAAATATTGTGTAGTCACCTGCGATACATATAAGTACAAAATTTCTTTTCGATACTGTAACTAGAAGTAGGCTAAAATTGATTTGGGTCTTTCGACCCCTCAATGCACCTCCCCAGGGTCCGGACCAATAAAATATTGTGTAGTCATCTGCGATACATATAAGTACAAAGTTTCATTTCGATACGATAATTGGAAGTAGGCTAAAATTCATTAGGGATGTTTCGACGTCACTTTTGCAAAGAGTGACGCACATCGCTTTTCAAAAAACTGAGGCGCGTCACTTTTTCAAAAACTGACGGGCGTCACTTTTTGAGAAATTGACGCGGGCGTCATTTTTTGACAAAATCACGCGGGCGTCATTTTTTGAGAAATTGACGCGGGCGTCATTTTATGAGAAAATGACGCGGGCGTCATTTTATGATAAATTGACGCGGGCGTCATTTTATGAGAAAATGACGCGGGCGTCATTTTGTGATGAGAAAATGACGCGGGCGTCATTTTGTGATAAATTGACGCGGGCGTCATTTTGTGATGAGAAAATGACGCGGGCGTCATTTTGTGATGAGAAAATGACGCGGGCGTCATTTTGTGATGAGAAAATGACGCGGGCGTTATTTTATGAGAAAATGACGCGGGCGTCATTTTTTGAGCAAATGACGCGGGCGTCATTTTATGATAAATTGACGCGGGCGTCATTTTGTGATGAGAAAATGACGCGGGCGTCATTTTGTGATGAGAAAATGACGCGGGCGTCATTTTGTGATGAGAAAATGACGCGGGCGTTATTTTATGAGAAAATGACGCGGGCGTCATTTTTTGAGCAAATGACGCGGGCGTCATTTTATGATAAATTGACGCGGGCGTCATTTTATGATAAATTGACGGGAGCGTCATTTTATGAGAAAATGACGCAGGCGTCATTTTTTGAGCGAATGACGCGGGCGTCATTTTTTGAGCAAATGACGCAGGCGTCATTTTTTGAGCAAATGACGCAGGCGTCATTTTTTTTACCGAATGACGCGGGCGTCATTTTATGAGAAAATGACGCGGGCGTCATTTTTTGAGCAAATGACGCAGGCGTCATTTTTTGAGCAAATGACGCAGGCGTCATTTTTTGAGCGAATGACGCGAGCGTCATTTTATAAGAAAATGACGCGACGTCATTTTATGATAAATTGACGCGGGCGTCATTTTATAAGAAAATGACGCGGGCGTCATTTTATGAGAATGCGGGCGTCATTTTATGATAAATTGACGCGGGCGTCATTTTATGATAAATTGACGCGAGCGTCATTTTATAAATGACGCAGGCGTCATTTTTTGAGCGAACGACGCGAGCGTCATTTTATAAGAAAATGACGCGGGCGTCATTTTATGAGAACGCGGGCGTCATTTTATGATAAATTGACGCGGGCGTCATTTTATGATAAATTGACGCGAGCGTCATTTTATAAGAAAATGACGCGGGCGTCATTTTATGAGAAAATGACGCGGGCGTCATTTTATGATAAATTGACGCGAGCGTCATTTTATAACAAAATGACGCGGGCGTCATTTTATAAGAAAATGACGCGGGCGTCATTTTATGATAAATTGACGCGGGCGTCATTTTATGATTAATTGACAAGAGCGTCATTTTATGAGAAAATGACACGAGCCTCATTTTATAACAAAATGACGCGGGCGTCATGTTATAAGAAAACGACGCGGGCGTCATTTTATGATAAATTGACGCCCGCGTCATTTTCTTATAAAATGACGCTCTTGTCAATTAATCATAAAATGACGCCCGCGAAAATGACGCGGGCGTCATTTCATGATAAATTGACACGGGCGTCATTTTATAAGAAAATGACGCGGGCGTCATTTTATGATAAATTGACGAGGGCTCATGTTATAAGAAAACGATGCGGGCGTCATTTTATAAGAAAATGACGCGGGCGTCATTTTGTGATAGATTGACGCGAGCGTCATTTTATAAGAAAATGACGCGGGCGTCATTTTATGATAAATTGACGCGGGCGTCATTTTATGATAAATTGACGCGTTCGTCATTTTATGAGAAAATGACGCGGGCGTCATTTTATAACAAAATGACGCGGGCGTCATTTTGTGATAGATTAACGCGAGCGTCATTTTATAAGAAAATGACGCGGGCGTCATTTTATGAGAAAATGACGCGGGCGTCATTTTATGATAAATTGACGCGGGCGTCATTTTATGATTAATTGACAAGAGCGTCATTTTATGAGAAAATGACACGAGCCTCATTTTATAACAAAATGACGCGGGCGTCATGTTATAAGAAAACGACGCGGGCGTCATTTTATGATAAATTGACGCCCGCGTCATTTTCTTATAAAATGACGCTCTTGTCAATTAATCATAAAATGACGCCCGCGAAAATGACGCGGGCGTCATTTTATGATAAATTGACGCGGGCTCATGTTATAAGAAAACGATGCGGGCGTCATTTTATAAGAAAATGACGCGGGCGTCATTTTGTGATAGATTGACGCGAGCGTCATTTTATAAGAAAATGACGCGGGCGTCATTTTATGATAAATTGACGCGGGCGTCATTTTATGATAAATTGACGCGTTCGTCATTTTATGAGAAAATGACGCGGGCGTCATTTTATAACAAAATGACGCGGGCGTCATTTTGTGATAGATTGACGCGAGCGTCATTTTATAAGAAAATGACGCGGGCGTCATTTTATGATAAATTGACGCGGGCGTCATTTTATGATAAATTGACGCGAGCGTCATTTTATGAGAAAATGACGCAGGCGTCATTTTTTGAGCGAATGACGCGGGCGTCATTTTATGAGAAAATGACGCAGGCGTCATTTTTTGAGCAAATGACGCAGGCGTCATTTTTTGAGCAAATGACGCAGGCGTCATTTTTTTAACGAATGACGCGGGCGTCATTTTATGAGAAAATGACGCGGGCGTCATTTTGTGATAAATTGACGCGGGCGTCATTTTATAAGAAAATGACGCAGGCGTCATTTTATGAGAAAATGACGCGGGCGTCATTTTTTGAGCAAATGACGCAGGCGTCATTTTTTGAGCAAATGACGCAGGCGTCATTTTTTGAGCGAATGACGCGAGCGTCATTTTATAAGAAAATGACGCGGGCGTCATTTTATGATAAATTGATGCGGGCGTCATTTTATAAGAAAATGACGCGGGCGTCATTTTATGATAAATTGACGCTGGCGTCATTTTATAAGAAAATGACGCGGGCGTCATTTTATGAGAACGCGGGCGTCATTTTATGATAAATTGACGCGGGCGTCATTTTATGATAAATTGACGCGGGCGTCATTTTATGATAAATTGACGCGAGCGTCATTTTATAAGAAAATGACGCGGGCGTCATTTTATGAGAACGCGGGCGTCATTTTATGATAAATTGACGCGGGCGTCATTTTATGATAAATTGACGCGAGCGTCATTTTATAAGAAAATGACGCGGGCGTCATTTTATGAGAAAATGACGCGGGCGTCATTTTATGATAAATTGACGCGAGCGTCATTTTATAACAAAATGACGCGGGCGTCATTTTATAACAAAATGACGCGGGCGTCATTTTATAACAAAATGACGCGGGCGTCATTTTATAAGAAAATGACGCGGGCGTCATTTTATGATAAATCGACGCGGGCGTCATTTTGTGAGAAAATGACGCGGGCGTCATTTTGTGATAAATTGACGCGGGCGTCATTTTATAAGAAAATGACGCAGGCGTCATTTTTTGAGCAAATGACGCGGGCGTCACTTTATGAGAAAATGACGCGGGCGTCATTTTATGAGAAAATGACGCGGGCGTCATTTTGTGATAAATTGACGCGGGCGTCATTTTATAAGAAAATGACGCAGGCGTCATTTTTTGAGAAAATGACGCGCGTCATTTTATGAGAAAATGACCGAGCGTCATTTTGTGACGCGGGCGTCATTTTATAAGAAAATGACGCGGGCGTCATTTTGTGATAAATTGACGCGGGCGTCATTTTATGAGAAAATGACGCTGGCGTCATTTTATGAGAAAATGACGCTGGCGTCATTTTATAAGAAAATGACGCAGGCGTCATTTTTTGAGCAAATGACGCGGGCGTCACTTTATGAGAAAATGACGCGGGCGTCATTTTATGAGAAAATGACGCGGGCGTCATTTTGTGATAAATTGACAAGAGCGTCATTTATTTATCGTTGACGACACAAAATTATGGGGCCAAAAGTTCAAAATCGAGTTTGGGCACTGTATCTTCTCTTTAAATTCTGTTTCAGTCTGTTTCAGTATTTTATTGAATAACTATTGTATATTGTACCGTTTTTAGTACTCTTTTAGTACAGGTTTTCCGAGCAAAATATTTTATTTTATCCCATTTCACTTATAGTATACTATTAAGTGTATTTGTAAAAATAACGGTTAATTGGTAAATGTTAAATATAACCACAAAACTAAATTCATCGAAAAAATAGCTTAAAAGGCTAAATCTCTTAGCTATCAGCATATTATTGTAAATATTTGTTTTTTTATTTGCATTTTGGCCTAATATTTGTGTGAGTGACTGTATATGTACGTACAAAACATATCCTTGGATAAATTATATTTTTCTTTTTGATTAACGAAACAATTTTCTCCAAAACTGAGAAAAAAGTTAATCACTTTGATTTAATTTAGTGTGGCAAGTTGACAGAAATTGATATCCACTAATCAATATCTTGTGCCAGATTATGGTCGTTGCCCTCAAATAGTTTCCTACTGATGACAGTTTGCAAATGATGGTATTCGACATTTCTTATAGCCTCAGAAAAGTTAAATGATAATATAATTGATTTTTGACCTCAATTTGTTTAAGTCAGAAACTTGCAATTTCTCTTTGTCTTCCTATAAGTTGAGTGATTATCAGCAAATTTTATTTTTAATTTAAGACACCTGCATTTCTGAACCCAATTTTATTCCAATTAAAATGTTAAAGTTTCGAAAAACATAAGACGTTTCCCTTGTTAATTACAACCACTTCAATTTACGAGTTGTATTTGTTGGGTTATCCTGTTTTGTATACGTTTTACATTAGCTTGGTTTCTTAAACTAGTTCTAAAGAGAGAGAGGCAAACGGATGCAATCACCAGACGGAAGGACTACTTATTTTCACAGGAAAATTGAGAATTTGCTTGGGAAATGGTGCTTCAGAGAGCAACAAAATTTAATTTGGCTGAATACCTGTTTGAGTTAAAAATTTAACAATAATATTTGGATAACAGCTAACAGAAAGGACGAGAAAATTACATAATTTAACACAGTTAATGTATTAGATTTATTTATTTGGGAAACGAGGGGCAAAACTAAATTTGTATTAAGATATTATCTCGGTTACATCTCAATTTGTATTTAATAATTTTATCTTAGAGGAAGTTTAACACAAAATCTTAAGAGTATTACTAAATTGAAGTTCAGTGGTAAGTTTTTCTTTTGTGTGACTCGAATTCATTGCCCTGTCTGGCTTTTAAACTTCCACTAGCTTTCTAATTGATCTTTGCACAGAAGACTTTTTTTTTTTAAAGAGCAAGAAAAAAGAAAAGGTTGAATTTGAAATAAAGGAAGAAGTTACAATGGAATGAATACACCTCATTGCCAAGGGCAATGTCCACTTAAAAAGGACATTTGTTGGAAAAAAAAATGTTTGTATACCTCTTAAAATTTCCATAAGTTATGTACAAAAAAACGTTAATTTTAACCCATTTGGAAACTTAATCGGATGGTGATAAAAACATTCCTTTCAAATTTATAAAAGAAGTCATTAAGAACATCTGTCTTCAATTTTTTTTTTAAGAATTAAATGCCAAAAGAAGTTAGGAACAAAATTCAAGAATTGGACATCAATATATTTGTTGTTTTTTCACTAAAAAACTTGTTATTAGTCGAGTAAAATTAAGCATAAAATTGTTAAAATCTCGGAATCCAGGGAAAGTCGATGAATCTGTAAAACGAGTATAGGACTGCATTTTTAAAAGGATTTCTAAACTATTGTTCCATAATAAAGATTCTTATCAGCCCGCCTACTGTTACTTTTTGTACTCATATTTTTGTCTGATCTGTTAACATTAACTTTGTTAGCAGCTATTCTCCGGAACTATAAACAGAAGGTAAGTGTTAGAGTTTTTCTTTTAAAGATGACATTATAATAATAATTACAAAAGATTAATAAAAAGTATCTTTGATATTTATTAAAAACGTTAATTACACGGTGTTACAAAAATGAGGTTTTAAAATATACGCGGGCGGAGACCTATCATGTTTTGTAGAGCTAGTCGCACTGATTACGAAACGGTATTTAAAAAGTCCCTAACACCCCCAAAATCTAGAGTTAGGTTCAAAAAACGGTTTTTTCGACCTTCACCCATTGAAAAAAATCTAGCTTCGTCAAATTTTTACCCATTTTCGATTTTCTTACAGTTTCTAATAGGAGATAAATATACCTTTTCAACAATGTATAAAACATGTGACTCAGTTTAACCACCTAGATTTTATAAGCTGTCAAAGTTCAAAAATTCCATTTTTTTCGTCATTTACCCAACTTCGACATCAAATTAAAGAATATATTTTCACAACAACATGCTGTTTTAAAAATATATTCTAAAATAATATTTATTAGGCGCCATTTTCCCTATTTTTAAATGAATAAAATAGTGCCTACCTTACTTTTCCTTATTATAAAATCAGAGCCTAAGAACGTGTGTATGTGTTTGCATTACTAAAATCTCCCAAGGAAATGAATAGGTTAGAGTATCCCACGACCAAAGCATATCACTTCGTTCTGACATCGAGATTACGTGACTGGTGGAGCTTTTACGATATATGTAGGTACGTTTTTTGGCATTAGTCATTTGAGTGAAATAAGGAAAAATATAGAAATTGAATCAATCCAAAATTGTTGAAAGAGTTTTTAGGTTAAAATTCTGATTCGAAAATCGATTTTTTTTTTACTTCTTTATTGAATACAGTCAGAGAAAAAGTGACTGTAATTAAATTAAATTAAAAAAAAAACTTCTAAGATAATATTTTGGGCAAAAAATTAATAAAGCTGAATGTAATTTAGACTAAAGTAGATTTGATCCTAGGGGACATATTTTTTTTTAAGTAGAACTCTCCGTCATACTCATACTTGATTGGATTTGCAAAACTTTTTCGAATTGGATTATTTTAAATCAAATTTTGTGCGATTTTAAATTTTGGAATTGGATTTTGTCTTGAAAATTTTGAAATACCATTTTAATATTTTAAAATTGTTTGAATTCTCCATTTATATGGATTATAGCTATTTAATAAAGTCGAAAAATGTTTGATCAAATTTTGCCTCACCAGTGTAATTCAAATTTCCTAATGACCACAATAAGAAGAGTACAAAAATGTAGATAAGTAGATTATGCTTAGCTAACGATGCACACTGGGGCCTACTATATATATGGGAGGGGTCTTTTTTCGTGAAATTATCGATTTTCTTAGAAATGCGCAAGGTTCTTTTAAAACTATTGCCTGTTTATAATGCATAGGGGTACTCTTAACATAAAACTGAACTCAAAAGTAAAAGCCTCCTGTGCATTTCCAAGAAAATCGATAATTTCACGAAAAAAGACCTCCGACTTTAGCCTCAAATATCTTAGATATTTTATAAAGTATAATTTTAACAAACACTTCAGTGAACTTTACTAACCTTGGCCCATAGCTTATAATTTTTAGTTATTTTTATTTTCACTTAATACGAAGAAAAAAATTATATCCATGATAAACCACTAAAACTGGATGAAATCAATGGTATCAAACTTTGCACTTTGATGCTTCACTTTTTCAGCTGTTGTGCTTAATTGATGATATAAAGCTTAGAAATAGATAGGGAAGAACATATACTCATGAAATAAAACAAAAAAAAACATTAAATTTATAATTTAAGAAATGGACTTTTGGGTATCTCTCCCATATAGTAGGCCCCAGTGTGCGATGACAGATGTATTTTCTCATACCAAATCTTAATTTATTTATGATGGATGGGCAGTCGATAAAGTATTTTTTCTAAGAGAAAGTTGAAAGTAAAGAAAAATCATTATTATTGAAGAAAAATGATTAAATGAAAATATCCTCAAAGGAGTTACATTAGAGTACATACATATTCGGTAATATAGGGTGCGGGTGAGATGGCGCGGTGGGTGAGATGGTGCACCTTAAATATCTTGTACATTTATTGCTCCAAAAATGTATGAAAAATATTTTTAGCTTTCTTTAAATATTTTAAATCGAAGTAGGCAGTAATCGTTTCTTAATACAAAAAATTAAAAAAAAAAATATCAAAGCAAATCATGTGATGATTTTTTTCGATTTTTGTTTGCTCTTTTTTTTGTTGAAAAATAATTGTGCAGTTTGTGATAAAAGGATCAAATTAATAGGATTGTTAGTACAATATGTAACCCTCATTTTAAGATATTCGGCCTTTTAATATTTCACCTATGAGGATGTACATGAGCCATCTAATAATCACAAATTTCACAAAACTTCATTTAAATTGCTTTCTGTGCATCGTTATAAACATCTTTAAAGGTAAAATATTAAGTGGCCCAATATCTTTAAATGAGGGTTATATATTGTACTAACAATCCTATTAATTTGATCCCTTTGTCACAAACTGCACAATTATTTTTCATACTTTTACTTTTGCACCTCACTCCTTCAAAACATTAATTTGTATGAAAATTCAATAAAAAATAAAAGCAAGCAATTTAAGTTTTGCATGAAAATTCAATGTTCCATGGTAAACATAATTCATTTTTTGATTATTTTTGATTCTCATACGATGTATAAAATATATATGCGGTTCAAAAAAATTCATAAATTTTCCATGTGTTGCAATGGTACCATTTCAAAAGTGTTCTTTCTCGCTAAAAAAAACACCCTTTGACCTGAAATTTTTTGATGAACATATTTTATTATTTTTTTCTATGGTATGTATATGAAACGTCCACACGAAATTTTATCAACCTACCACTTTTTTTCAAGGAGTACTTGATAATATTTTGACTCTTGCTCTTTGAGTAAAAGACAATTCATAAAGAGTCCAATAACTTTTTACATGATGGTCGAGACATTTTGGTATTGAATTTATTCGATCGGGCGTTAGAAAATACCTCGAAATCATGTATCATATTAATACAATATTTCATTGCCTATACTACGATATGCAACAAATCGAGTGCAACACAGAAAAAGTCTTGTATCTACCCTTCCGAATGGAATACAAGGTGGCCCAATATCTCAAAATAACTCTTAAATTGAGTACTACCAACGACGTTAATTTCATGCTTTTATCACAAAGTGCACGATTGAACTCTTTTTTAACGTTAAGCCGCCTCACTATTCCGATATTTTGTGAGTCGTTGGTTTCCCATGATACACCAATACATACAAGAGAGTATAAGTTATGGATTGCATGTGAAATCTGAGCTCTAGCTCTATTTGCTTTTTTTGGGTGCATACAAATATCGATAATGCGGAAAAGGGTGAGATCTTCGCAGTTTTTTGCGGGTGAAATGACGCATTCCGTACTAGAATTTTTTACTTGAGTATAGTGTTAGCATGTGCCATATCAGCCTCAAAATATTTTTTTAAAGTTATTCAGCCAAGGTTAAATTTTCATTAAAGCACACAATTTAGAATGAGTTACTGTAAGTGAACTTTTTAAACGTTTGCATTGACATAATGTGTATCTATTGCTTCGTTGACATATACAACATTGTTTTAACTTAAAAAAGAGGTTAAAACTAAGTATGTACGATGTAGCTTCAAATTTAAAGGAAAAGAAAATTTTTACTCCAAAATTTTTATAAAAAACACGACTAGTTGTAGTCTATTATATGACATGCTTTGTTGCTTGACTCCTACACATCGTTCAGCCATTTTTGCAATGAATTTGACAATAGAAACCTTAAACAAACTCATGCATCATCTCACCTACCAGGGTATGCCATCTCACCCACCCTATAGGGGAAGATGGTTTTTTGTATACTTTTTTGCTATTTTAATTTAAAAATATAAATTTAAATTATAAAATTCTGTAAAACAAATAATATGTTGGATATTGAATATATGTAAAACATTTTTGTTTAGTTAGAAATATTAAATGTGGTTTATTATTCTCATCTCACCCGCTTTTACCCTCAGTCTCTTTTGCCGTATAGGAGGTAATTTATTGTAAGCAATTGAAAAAGTGGCATTAAACATGTGGGTGAGGGGTAAAATTAAAATAGTTGATGCTTTTATTTATTTTGGATCATCTTGTATTTTTAATATTTTGCACTCATACAATAACCAAGAAGTCGAAATTGATTTTCTTTGAAATAATTAAAATATATCTACAGCTGGAATATATATTTTCTTGTTTTTAAAAATAGACTTGTTAAAATTTATTAAAATAAAAAAATATAAACAATAAATTAGATATAATAACTTCAAAAATAAGTCGAACAAGAACTGTATCGGTCACTGTGGCGTATGAGTAACATTTTCCGCACACTTGCACTTTGGTTGCATTAGAATTTATTTTAAATACAAGAATAATACTTTCAGCTTTGTAACCCACTATAATAATGTTACTTACATATATTTTTTATACAAATTTCTCACAATGTTATATTTTATCTAATAATGATAATGATTTGAGTTGAAAAATTTAATCAATTTTATTTTCTTAAACCACTGCAATTAGTAATTGAAATTATCTGAATAAGCAATTATAGTTAACGGCAGTGTTTATTTTCTTTTTTTCTTTTGAAAAAATTTCTTTCACTTTGTAAATCAGTATAAGCAGGTGGGTACTTTAAAACAACCAAACCTCAGTGGATTATTTTTTCCTTGCCCATCTAGGTATAACAGTATCAAGAAACTGCAATTTTACTCAAATTCCCTATTCATCAAATTACTTAATAGAACTTTGGTACTTTTTTCCGGTCCGACCAAAAACCAGAAAAATGAAGTGGAGTCGGAATCTTGTACAAAAATGGCAGGATAATGGAAGCACAACAAAATTATTTATTCTTCCACCGCATTAGATTTTTCAATTTAAAATAAAAAAGTATGTATAGGTATAACGATTTTGTGCAATTTCAACATAAATTGCAAACCAATCAATTATTCCTACGTTCTTATCTCGATGCATTTTTTTTTTTAAGAAAATCATCTGAACGAATAACCTTAAATAGGATGTTTTTTTTTTAGGGCTCAAGGCTTGCCATATTAATGATGTAAATTAAACGTTAAAGTCTAAAAATTTTGGGTATTATAACAAAGTTTGTAGGCTCGATTTAAGCTAAAAAAGACAATAAATTGCTTGTTAGGAGAGTAGATAGTTGCTAAAGGTATTGCCCTGTGTAGGGGAATAATAAAGGCTTATAGTTGCTGACTAATTAGGCAGATATGGTTTGTTTCAGAAGCGTAGCTGCTGCTATATCAGCTGTATCCATGTAAGAGTGCCCCCGGAATATAGGGCCCCCATGAGACCAGAGCATAAGACGTTTGTAAAAAAATTCACTTAAATCTATAAACCTAAAATAAAACCACATTAATAGAGGATGGGTATTGGAGGGTCGAAATACCCCAAATCAATTTTAGCAATTTTTTTACCCTGAACTAAAATACTATTTTATTACTAAGTTTAAAATTGTATTTACTCGTAATTACTCGTGTCTTTATAAATAAAAAAGTTATATAAACAATTATTTGAATGACTTTATGCTATCTCGCTTCACTCTCCAGAATCATGCCACAAAAAACTAGCAAAGGTTGGCTCTGAAAACCCTACAAATCTGACTTTGCCTATCAAAAAAAAAAAATAAATAAATAAAACAACACACTCAGGGGCGGACTGTACGTACTACTAAACAAAAACAAAAAAGTAAATAAAATTAATTATTTCTGCGAGAGGATCATATTTTGCTACAGGGCTACAGGGCTAAAACACACTCAAATTATTCAGTTTGGTCGTGGTCGTCGACAAGCCGCGCGCCGCCGGTGCGGAAGTGATAGAATGACATTTTGGCTATGTTAGTGTCAACAATGACATGTGTCGGTAAGCAGTTTAGTGTGTTTCCGTGGATCGATAATACAGTTCATCCCGGGGAGTTCAAAGATTGTAATTTGATTCGGTTGTGGATCGAGTAGATTCCCGGGGAGTGAGTCACTGCGTCATGATTGTTTTATGGAAAATATTGAGCAATGACTTTCATTTATTATATATTAGTTTTTTTGCGATTTTATTTTTAATGTACAATTTTGTGAGAGTAGATAAGGATTTTGAAAATCGAAAAATATTAGCAAAGTTTTTATCTACAAAGAATTTAAGCTGAATAAAAATATTGAAGACTTATTCTTCTAGGAAAATCCAATATCGTCGCTGCAGATTGGGCATTTCTATTCAGATCCATTTAATTCTGAATGCAATATAAACTCAAATAAAGTTTATGGTTTCTATTCCTAAGCATTACTACAAGAAGGAACATTATTGTAAAGTATTTTTGGAGTTTGTAGCCAAAAACATCTATCTGCAAAAGTGTTCAAGGAATGTTGTAGTTAAAATAATTTAATTGAATTTGGCACACGAACAAAACTAAATGTGTTGAAGATAACATTTTAAAATGAAATGGAAAGAAAAAAGTGATTGCCAAAAAAAACTATCCTTGGCATAAAACTTCAGAGAAAAATCGATTTAAGAAAAGTTCCTATATACTTATTTGAAGTTGAAGTTCATAAACATCATCACCATCGCACAGTGGCCCGTTTTGACTTTTTTGCTTGCAAAATTAATATCTTCTAAACAAATAAAGACATCGCCACAATTTTTATCTTGAAGGAAATTTCCAAGGCTATGAAAATTGTGAGTTTCAAACTTTTACAGGGTGTTTCAGAATTTGGTGTTAAAATAAGAAGTTTTAGATAAGGTTGTAAACATAATGGTATTTTGATTACAATCGTCAAAAATCAATTTCTGAAGTAATCTGAGTTAGGTGACACAGTGGGGAAATAGGAAAGGAACCAATTCGAGTGAAACAGTGGGGAGAAAAGTATTTTTTTTTTGTTTTTTTTTTTATGCAATTTTTTTATTTTTCTTTATAGAAGAGTACATTTATAATGTATTTCAGTGATATATTACAAGTCAAACAGTGGAAAAAGATAAAAGTAACAAATTAAGACATAAAAAACACTAGATTTCTTTAAAACTATCATCTAAGCAGAGGCGTACGCTGAGTTCCCGGGGCCCCGGGCCAAGATTAATTTTGAAGCTCCTTTGATATTTGGGGCCCTTTTAATATAGAAAATAATAATAAATAAAAAGAACGTATACGCCCTACTTCTTTTTTGGTGGCCCCTAATATATCATTTCTTGGTCGCTAAGATTATTGAAGTAACATTTTTTGGGGCCCAAGGATAATATGTATATAATTTTTCTTTAAAAAAAAGCTATTTATGTTTTTGGGGCCCCTGAGGTACTATTTTTTTTTTAGATGTATTATTATGTGGCTGGCTATCAATTCATTACGCATTACACTGAAGAATATCATTCGTCTCTCTTGTGTGTTGTGTCCGAAGTGATTCATGTCAAATTTCTTATCTTTTTTCTTCGTTACTTTTATAACGTGCCTTTTCTGCTTTGTCTCCAGACGGGGCCATGAGGTGTCGGGGGCCCCGGGGCACCGCCCTGCTTGCCCCAATGAAGTGTACGCCCCTGCATCTAAGTCCGGGGTAATTTGTAATAAACTCATCATTTCTGGAGAGTATTGTTCTTGCAGATCTTTTTGGTTTCTTACATGCCTTAAGGAAGAAATAGGTGTATCCGATGAGGTTGCAAGCATGTTAAATAGGTCTTCATTCTGCCGAATCCTTGAAACTTTGCACGTATTTTAATATCTGTACTTCTTGTGGTCTTTAACTTTGCACTCCTGGGCTTCTTCTGACAGTTCTCCAAGTGGAAGTGATTGATATTCGATGATATTTTGACTATGGACCATTGTTTTGTGAAGAGTAGGCGTGAGTAGTTTTTCAGGATACTTTTTTTTGGAAGCTCTGCTGTTTTCTTAGTATACTCTCCAAATTTAACTGCCTTCACTACTTCCCTGCAATTCAAAACATTCAGTAGGTATTATTTTCAGCATCATAATAACTTCTCCATTGACTCCAGTTATTGGAGCGGTTGCATCTGATTGTTCTCCTTGAAGTGTTTCCATTTATTAGTATTTCCATAGCCTTTCTTTGGTTTATCCACATCAAGTCCAAGCTCTTTTTGAAAACGAGTTTGGATCGCTTGTTTTCTTCTCTTTTCCATCTCCTTGGTCCCAATATATATTAATAAGAAATCATGTTATTGAAATCCACCACTTACAAAACAAAGAACTCTAATTTTCCAAGATTTTATTTTCACACATGAAAAAAAAAATGTCGAAAAAATGACTGACCTTTTCAAATCAAATCGCTCTAGCTCAGTTGGATGCAAAATGACGCAGCTGAGCTTTTGGATTTTTACTAAGAAATATATAAGGATTTTGAATCAGCTGAGCTTGGTTTGATTACGTAGGAATCTTTTTTTCTATGCAATTTGAAGTCGAAAAAGTGTGCAAAAAACAGTGTTTTAAAAAACATTAAATTAAACAATTAAAAAATAATTTTTTTAATTTTTTTTTAATTTTTGGTTTAAATATTTACACAGCATTTAAAAAAAAAATTTAAATCAAAACGTTTTAGGAGCCCTATTCCTAGTAGTTTTAACACTCAAAGCTAAGAAAAAAAATATAAAAACAGATTTTTTTTTTCATAGTAAAAAATTATTAACTTTGACTTACTCTATAAGGCACACCAAATAACCAAAATTTTTTTCGAATACTCGAGCTCCAACCATTTGTGAATCCAGTGATCTAAAAGTTTTTCATTATCGACCCACCCGAAAAATGAATATTGCAAGCACTTTTAAAGTTTGAGAAATGCCCCAAATCCAATTTTATTTAATGCAAGTATATTTGGGATGCAATTATTTTTTAAATTATCAAGAGCACGGTAGTGCCCAGCCAAGTTCTCTAGCAACTTTGGCACTACACCCTTATTTACAGGAAACAACTCAGGCCATTTTCGACCCCCCTCTAACTTCCACACCAAAGATGCTTGAAATTTCAAACTCCCTACATTTGTTGAGCTGGTCAAAACCAAACACCTCGCAAAATTTCAGCCTCCTAGGATGAGTACTTTCTGAGATATAGGGCTTTAAAAATCGCAAAAACCGTAACTGACTCACTGATTCACTGACTCACTGACAGATCATCAAAATTATGGATAGGCCAGTCATTATGTCGGAAAAAACGGCTTAGAAATGCAAAATGACCGAGAAAGCTAAATTTTGGATATGTTGTAGAGGATGCTTAAAAAAGCTTAACTTGAAGTTTTCGACCAAGATTTCCTATGAGCTTTGGATTTAGCTTTGGAATTTTGGATATGTTGTAGAGGATGCTTAAAAAAGCTTAACTTGAAGTTTTCGACCAAGATTTCCTATGAGCTTTTTCCGCCATTTTGAAAAAAAAAGGATAAAATTGGTTTTTTGACAATAACTCGGCTATCTGACGAGATGCGAAAATTTTACAAGGAGCTTTTTTGTAGTTTTTAACGAGTTCTACAATTCATGTATACACATTTTTTGTGTATCATGAACCGTTTTCGAGATATCGATTAAAAAAGTCAAAAATTTAGGACATGCAATTTGTTTTTTGACATAATCTATTTTTGGGTGATGAATATCGAAAAAATTATTATCATAAAAATTGTAGCCCACATTCAGACCTACTATGTCGTATTTTTATATTTTTTTTTGGACAAAAATTACGACTTCCAGCCGGCCGCAAAGTCGTTTAGTCCGCTCCCACCGCCAAGCAAGCCGCCCCACAGTGGTGCCATTCTTCGTTTTTGCCGACAAAATTCATTTGCACGGCCATTTCTGGACGAAAAGTCATGAAATTTGGTACACTGAATGATTATAGTATGGAGAATACGAAAAGGCTGCCAACTTTTTTTTATTCAAAATGGCGGCTCCACAATGGCGGAAAGAATGAGCGTTAAAATAGAATTTTTATTTTCAAAACAGTATATAAGCTAGAAATTGGGCTAAATTCATGTCAAAAAGTTGTTAGATTTAAGGTTTAGGACTCATAGATTAATATTCATAACAAAAAAATCAAAAAATTTGAAAACAAAGTCCAGAAAATGCCAATTTAGTAAAACACATTTTAAGACCTCTAATTACGCTATTTCATGGATTTTTTTTTAATTTATCACAATTTTGAGATCTCTTCTATTTATGTTTCATAAGAAAATTGAAAATATTGGGGTTATATGGTTGCCAACTATGTTTTTAAGTAAATATAAGAAAACATGATATAATGAAAAGTTTCAATGTTCAATAAAACTGAGAATTTAATTTTTGCGTAAACCAAAATATACTTTTCTAATAGATTTTAGCGTTTTAAATTCAAATCCGGAGTCAAAAAAAATCTATGACGTCAAGTATCGAAGATATAAATTAATTTTGATCTGCTTATATCTCAAAAACGTGACGTCATAGATTTTTTTTGACTCCGGATTTGAATTTAAAACGCTAAAATCTATTAAAAAAGTATATTTTGGTTTACGCAAAAATTAAATTCTCAGTTTTATTGAACATTGAAACTTTTCATTATATCATGTTTTCTTATATTTACTTAAAAACATAGTTGGCAACCATATAACCCCAATATTTTCAATTTTCTTATGAAACATAAATAGAAGAGATCTCAAAATTGTGATAAATTAAAAAAAAATCCATGAAATAGCGTAATTAGAGGTCTTAAAATGTGTTTTACTAAATTGGCATTTTCTGGACTTTGTTTTCAAATTTTTTGATTTTTTTGTTATGAATATTAATCTATGAGTCCTAAACCTTAAATCTAACAACTTTTTGACATGAATTTAGCCCAATTTCTAGCTTATATACTGTTTTGAAAATAAAAATTCTATTTTAACGCTCATTCTTTCCGCCATTGTGGAGCCGCCATTTTGAATAAAAAAAAGTTGGCAGCCTTTTCGTATTCTCCATACTATAATTATTCAGTGTACCAAATTTCATGACTTTTCGTCCAGAAATGGCCGTGCAAATGAATTTTGTCGGCAAAAACGAAGAATGGCACCACTGTGCGCCCGTTCGGTTGTAAAAAAAACAATCATTCATGTTTTTTTTAATGTTTATATCATTATATCAGTAACACATACATACAAATGTATGTATTTATTTAATAAATAATGAGAAGAAGATGGTAATGGTTTTTTTGTTACCCCAATTTTATTAACCCAAATTTTGTAAATACAGTATACCGGCTTTTTGTGCATTTTGTAATTTGCTTCAATCTCAATATTATTTAGTTCATCAAAATTGCAATTAGATCAGTGCCAATAATTTTTGAAAATAAAAAAATTATTAGCAGCATATGGGTGGTTGGAAAATTTAGGATAAATGGTATATGAAAGCGGAAAAATAAATTGCCCACAAACTAATTGGTGGAAAAGGGTGGGTGGGCGAAAAAGTGTTGGTGTCGAAAATCTTGGTTATCCACATCAAGGGGCACGGTAGTGCCCAGCCAAGTTCTCTAGCAACTTTGGCACTACACCCTTATTTACAGGAAACAACTCAGGCCATTTTCGAACCCCCTCTTACTTCCACACCAAAGATACTAGAAATTTCAAACTCGCTTCATTTGTTAAGCTGGTCAAAAAAAAACTCCTCACAAAATTTCAGCTTGCTACGATGAGTAGTTTCTGAGATATAGGGCTTCGAAAATCTCAAAAACCGTAACTGACTGACTGACTGACTGACTGACTGACTGATTCACTCACTGACAGAACATCAAAATTATGGAGAACTTTCCGATATCGTAGAAACTTGAAATTTTACACGGTGATAGGAATTGTGGTGTATACAAAGGAAAAAATCGAAAACTTGAGATTTTCAATTCAGGGGGCGTGGCATCCGCCCACTTCCGCTGAATTTTCATAAAATATTATAGAGCACTTCTGATTATCGTAGAACCTTGAAATTTGGTAGAATGTTAGAGCTGGTTGTTTATTCAAATTAAAAAATTTAAAATTTGAGAATTTCAGCCAGGGGGCGTGGCAACTGCCTATTTCCGGTGAATTTTCATCAAATATTATAGAGCATTTCTAACTTTCGTATAACATTAAAATTTGGTAGAATGGTAGACCTGGGAGTTTATACAAAAGAAAAAATTTAAAATTTGACAATTTTAGACAAGGGTCGTGGTAACCGCCCATTTTCTCTGAGCAATACCTTGCAAAAAGAAGTGAAATCACAACAAAAACTTATTGCTGAATATTGAGGACTTATTGCTTCTTTTTATTGGTGATTCAATTTTGCTTTTGAGTTGAAGAAGAAGAGACCGGAAAAAACCAAATACAGGAAGATATATAAAAAATTGGAATTGTTTTTGTTGATGTTTGCTTTTCTCTGTTAGATACTTATCAATCATTTAATTTTTTTTTAAACGAAATAACTGATAAATTATTCGCATGTTTGTTTGAGCAAAATTTTTGATTTAAAACGGGTTTTTAAAGTTTGGTGGATTGTAAATCCGTACACATCAATGAATCCGCAAAATGTGTTCGAATACGGAATTTCGAACAGCGAAAATTCGAAAATTCCACTGAAAAAAATGGTCCTTTTTAATCATTAAATTGGCGGCGGAAAACAGAAATGTTCTTAAGTCCGAAGTAACAAAGTGTTCAAATTTCTAGAAAGTGTAAAAAATCAGTTTATATAAATTGCGAGCGTAAGCGAGCAAAGAATTTTTTTAAGGGAAGTAAAGTTTACCCATTCTTAACCTTTACAAAAACTTATTTCATACAATTTTAAATACCTATACAAAATTGAAAAATAGAAAAAAGAAAAAAAAAAAACAGTTTTTATCACCGAGATTTTGTATTTTAAATTTAATTGGGAATTTTTAAAGCAAAATTTTATATAATCCAAGTTGCTGGGCAAACTAATTATCTGCTTCAGTTGAGAAAAAAAAAAAACAATAATCTTAAATTGTTTAATTTATTTTTTCTTTCCTACTTTTGCAAAAAGTGGCCAATGTATGCTTCGACTCATCTCGATGGAATTATGGAAATCGAGTGGAAACAAGCCAATTTCAATATTATTTGATTGTTTTGAATAAAGAGAAGAGACATGGTTTTTCGGATTTTATTATTTCTGAGACATTTTCATTTAGCGACCGCGGGGCCCCTCTAAGAGCGGGGCCGTGTGCGGGGGCACACTCCGCACACCCCTTCCACCGCCTCTGTTCTCAAATTTAGTTGCAAAAGGTTAGATAAAAATACAAAGAATTAAAGAGAATTTAGATTTTCCTAAAACAAAAGGAGTAATATAAATTTCAAATTGCAAGGATTTATTTAGTAAATCCTATCGTTTTGAAAGGTTATGTCCAACATTTTTTTGTTTAAATATTCTAAACTTAAACAGCTTTATTTATTAGATTTCACTAAACAGCTCTAAACGGCTGCATAGCTAGTTATACAATGCATAAAGATTTATGTAGCCTCTATGCAACGTTGCATAAATATTATAAATAGCAATTTTCTGTTTAAAGACATTATTAAGAATTCATAAAGTTATGCACTGTCTATGAAGCGTTTATATATTAGGCTGAAAATCTTTAAGTTAAAAACAAATCAACAAATTGAGTGATATATCCAATTATCCACCCTTAAAAAACAAATAAATTAAACGAACTTAAGACTCTGGTACAGCGATACTCAAGGTTTTATATCATTGAGGCATAATGATGCCAGTCTCCAAGTTTTGATCTTTTTCTGGAAAAAATCTAATTAGAGATCGAGATGTCAAGTGCGGCCTGCAGGCCGCACGTTGAGTAGGTAAAGCTGTTCTAGTGGGTTTTGTATACAATGCGAAAAGGACTGAAAAGCAGGGTTAAAAATGTAATTTTTATTAGTTTAAGCTGCGTAGTTTTGATTTTATACATAGTTTGCATAGTTTGACCCCTAAAAGACGCATTTTAAAGGAATTAGGTTCCCGAACATGTCCCGAAGATGTCCCGAGTATGTCCCGAGCATGTCCCGAGCATGTCCCGAGCATGTCTTGAAGATGTCCCGAGCATGTCCCGAAGAAGTCCCGAGCATGTCCCGAGCATTTCCCAAAGATGTCCCGAGCATGTCCCGAAGATGTCCCGAGCATGTCCCGAAGAAGTCCCGAGCATGTCCCGAGCATGTCCCGAAGATGTCCGAGCATGTCCCGAGCATGTCCCGAAGATGTCCCGAGCATGTCCCGAAGATGTCCCGAGCATGTCCCGAGTATGTCCCGAGCATGTCCCGAAGATGTCCCGAGCATGTCCCGAAGATGTCCCGAGCATGTCCCGAGCATGTCCCGAGCATGTCCTGAGCATGTCCCGAGCATGTCCTGAAGATGTCCCGAGCATGTCCCGAAGAAGTTCCGAGCATGTCCCGAGCATTTCCCGAAGATGTCCCGAGCATGTCCCGAAGATGTCCGAGCATGTCCCGAGCATGTCCCGAAGATGTCCCGAGCATGTCCCGAAGATGTCCCGAGCATGTCCCGAGTATGTCCCGAGCATGTCCCGAGCATGTCCCGAAGATGTCCCGAGCATGTCCCGAAGAAGTCCCGAGCATGTCCCGAGCATGTCCCGAGCATGTCCCGAAGATGTCCCGAGCATGTCCCGAGCATGTCCCGAAGATGTCCCGAGCATGTCCCGAAGAAGTCCCGAGCATGTCCCGAGCATTTCCCGAAGATGTCCCGAGCATGTCCCGAAGATGTCCCGAGCATGTCCCGAAGAAGTCCCGAGCATGTCCCGAGCATTTCCCGAAGATGTCCCGAGCATGTCCCGAAGATGTCCCGAGCATGTCCCGAAGAAGTCCCGAGCATGTCCCGAGCATGTCCCGAGCATGTCCCGAAGATGTCCCGAGCATGTCCCGAGCATGTCCCGAAGATGTCCCGAGCATGTCCCGAGCATGTCCCAAGCATATCCCGAAGATGTCCCGATCATGTCCCGAAGATGTCCCGAGCATGTCCCGAAGATATGACATGCTCGGGATGACATGCACTTGACATGCTCGGGACATCTTCGGGACATGCTCGGGACATCTTCGGGACATGCTCGGGACATCTTCGGGACATGCTTGTGACATGCTTGGGACATGCTTGGGACATGCTCGGGACATCTTCGGGACATGCTCGGGACATCTTCGGGACATGCTTGGGACATGCTCGGGACATCTTCGGGACATGCTCGGGACATCTTCGGGACATGCTCGGGACATGCTCGGGACATGCTAGGGACATGTTCGGGACATGCTCGGGACATCTTCGGGACATGCCCGGGACATGCTCGGGACATACTCGGGACATCTTCGGGACATGCTCGGGACATGCTCGGGACATACTCGGGACATACTCGGGACATGCTCGGGACATCTTCGGGACATACTCCTGACATGCTCGGGACATCTTCGGGACATGCTCGGGACATCTTCGGGACATGCTCGGGACATGCTCATGACATGCTCGGGACATCTTCGGGACATACTCGGGACATGCTCGGGACATCTTCGGGACATGCTCGGGACATCTTCGGGACGTACTCGGGACCTGCTCGGGACATGCTCGGGACATGCTCTTTACATCTTCGGGACATGCTCGGGACATGATCGGGACATGCATGTCATCCATGTAAAAACGTTCACATTAAAATGTCATATTTTTTCACAAAAACGGCCATAACTCCGTTAAACAGCGTTTTTTTGGGTCAAACTTTGCAAAATTCAAAATCCCATAAAATCAAAACTACGCATCCAAAACTTATAAAATATACATTTTTGTACTCTGCTATTCATTCCCCTTCGCATTGGATAAAAATTTGGCATAAAAACGTTCACATTGAAAAAATATCATATTTTTTCACAAAAACGGCCATAACTCCGTTAAACAGCGTTTTTTTGGGGTCAAACTTTGCAAAATTCAAAATCCCATAAAATCAAAACTACGCATCCAAAACTTATAAAATATACATTTTTGTACTCTGCTATTCATTCCCCTTCGCATTGGATAAAAATTTGGCATAAAAACGTTCACATTGAAAAAATATCATATTTTTTCACAAAAACGGCCATAACTCCGTTAAACAGCGTTTTTTTGGGGTCAAACTTTGCAAAATTCAAAATCCCATAAAATCAAAACTACGCATCCAAAACTTATAAAATATACATTTTTGTACTCTGCTATTCATTCCATTTCGCATTGGATAAAAATTTGGCATAAAAACGTTCACATTGAAAAAATGTCATATTTTTTCACAAAAACGGCCATAACTCCGCTAAACAGCGTTTTTTTGGGGTCAAACTTTGCAAAATTCAAAATCCCATAAAATCAAAACTACGCATCCAAAACTTATAAAATATACATTTTTGTACTCTGCTATTCATTCCCCTTCGCATTGGATAAAATTTTGGAATAAAAACGTTCACCTTAAAAAAATGTCATTAAACGGCCTCTTTTTGTCCCGAGCATGTCCCGAGCATGTAACTTAGGTGTCCGGAGCATGTCCCGAGCATGTCCCGAAGATGTCCCGAGCATGTCCCGAGCATGTCCCGAAGATGTCCCGAGCATGTCCCGAGCATGTACCGAAGATGTCCCGACAATATCCCGAGCATGTCCCGAAGATGTCCCGAGCATGTCAGGAGTAGGTCCCGAAGATGTCCCGAGCATGTCCCGAGCATGTCCCGAGTATGTCCCGAGCATGTCCCGAGCATGTCCCGAAGATGTCCCGAGCATGTCCCGAGCATGTCCCGAGTATGTCCCGAGCATGTCCCGAGCATGTCCCGAGCATGTCCTGAGCATGTCCCGAGCATGTCCCGAAGATGTCCCGAGCATGTCCCGAGCATGTCCCGAGCATGTCCCGAAGATGTCCCGAGCATGTCCCAAGCATGTCCCGCAGATGTCCCGTGCATGTCCCGAAGATGTCCCGAGCATGTCCCAAGCATGTCCCGAAGATGTCCCGAGCATGTCCCGAAGATGTCCCGAGCATGTCCCGCGCATGTAACAAGCATGTCCTGAAGATGTCCCGAGCATGTCCCGAAGATGTCCCGAGCATGTCAAGTGCATGTCATGCTTGGGACATGCTCGGGACATGCTCGGGACATGCTCCGGACACCTAAGTTACATGCTCGGGACATGCTCGGGACAAAAAGAGGCCGTTTAATGACATTTTTTTAAGGTGAACGTTTTTATTCCAAAATTTTATCCAATGCGAAGGGGAATTAATAGCAGAGTACAAAAATGTATATTTTATAAGTTTTGGATGCGTAGTTTTGATTTTATGGGATTTTGAATTTTGCAAAGTTTGACCCAAAAAAACGCTGTTTAACGGAGTTATGGCCGTTTTTGTGAAAAAATATGACATTTTTTTAATGTGAACGTTTTTATGCAAATTTTTATCCAATGCGAAGGGGAATTAATAGCAGAGTACAAAAATGTATATTTTATAAGTTTTGGATGCGTAGTTTTGATTTTATGGGATTTTGAATTTTGCAAAGTTTGACCCCAAAAAAACGCTGTTTAACGGAGTTATGGCCGTTTTTTGTGAAAAAATATGATATTTTTTCAATGTGAACGTTTTTATGCCAAATTGTATCCAATGCGAAGGGGAATGAATAGCAGAGTACAAAAATGTATATTTTATAAGTTTTGGATGCGTAGTTTTGATTTTATGGGATTTTGAATTTTGCAAAGTTTGACCCCAAAAAAAACGCTGTTTAACGGAGTTATGGCCGTTTTTGTGAAAAAAATATGATATTTTTTCAATGTGAACGTTTTTATGCCAAATTTTTATCCAATGCGAAGGGGAATGAATAGCAGAGTACAAAAATGTATATTTTATAAGTTTTGGATGCGTAGTTTTGATTTTATGGGATTTTGAATTTTGCAAAGTTTGACCCCAAAAAAAACGCTGTTTAACGGAGTTATGGCCGTTTTTTGTGAAAAAATATTGATATTTTTTCAATGTGAACGTTTTTTATGCCAAATTTGTATCCAATGCGAAGGGGAATGAATAGCAGAGTACAAAAATGTATATTTTATAAGTTTTGGATGCGTAGTTTTGATTTTATGGGATTTTGAATTTTGCAAAGTTTGACCCCAAAAAAACGCTGTTTAACGGAGTTATGGCCGTTTTTGTGAAAAAAATATGATATTTTTTCAATGTGAACGTTTTTATGCCAAATTTGTATCCAATGCGAAGGGGAATGAATAGCAGAGTACAAAAATGTATATTTTATAAGTTTTGGATGCGTAGTTTTGATTTTATGGGATTTTGAATTTTGCAAAGTTTGACCCCAAAAAAAACGCTGTTTAACGGAGTTATGGCCGTTTTTGTGAAAAAATATGACATTTTTTTAATGTGAACGTTTTTATGCCAAATTTTTATCCAATGCGAAGGGGAATGAATACACCCAGAGAAAAAACGCATAGTAATTTTTAATCCGTTCTACATTGAATCAATGGTGAAAAATATATTCATTAATTTTCTAAAAAGTCGTCCTATGCTTAACTTACAGTTTGTCACATCAATTTGTATAAGTGAGATGGCACAGTGGTAAAGCACAAGCTTGTCAACCCAGGTATAGCAGGTTCGATCCCCAGCGGATGCAAGTTTTCCTTTTTTTATTTTTTTAATGTGTGAATAACTTTGATTTAA